>NW_004949184.1:1183283-1225882 GCF_000317375.1 Microtus ochrogaster
AAAAAAATAAAAAATAAAAAAATAAAAAAATCTAAGGGGCTAGAAAATTGGCTTAGTAGTTAAGAGTACTTGTTCTTACAGATGATACAGGTTTGATTTTCAGTGTCCACATGACAGCTCACAACTCTAGTCCCTGGGGATCCAATGTCCTCTTCTGACAACAATGGGCACCCAGCATTAACATGGTGCATAGACAAACATGCTCAAAAAATACTCATACACATAATAAACTAAAAAAGGAGAAAAAAATCCAAGATACCAAGCTCTTCTTTCTTCAGCTTCCTCTAACTTTATGCTATCCCTCAAAGCCTCAAGAAAAAAGAAATACAAATAAAGAAGCCAATATTTTATCCATTTCTGAAAAAACACAGAGCAAGAGTTTGACAGCTGCTTTACAATTTGTCAGAAAAAGAATCCTAACAAAAACATTTGTATAGCTTTAATTACTAATACATTTCTAACTCAGAGAAATTTACTTCTATTATGATCCATCTTTTCTTAGAAAACACAAAAGCTGAGGAAAACACTCTAACCGACAGCCTAGACAAGGTAGTTTCATCTGGAGTATATTTGATGGCAAAGAAGCATTTCAAATCACATTCCATAAAAGACAGACCACGACCTATACTCAGATGATCAACTTTGCCTAATCAAAAGCAGTTTTGCAGAAGCAACACAATCTGTCAACTTGAAAGCAGAAAAGATTGGAAAATAAGTTTAAAACGCTGATATTTAGCAAAAATTAAAAGAACTTTTGAATCTAGCCATAAAGAAAAATTTTATTTTCAAAACATCTAGATCACAAAATAGGAATATGTAAAGATGGCAAATAACATGTATTAACTTTTAAAAATGGTTACTTCATACATTAATAAGACCATAAACAAAAAATCTTCGAATCATAATATTCAGTTTAAGGTACAAGGCTAGTGGGTTGCATATTACTTCAGAGGCACACACAGTATTTTGAAACTAGCTCTCAAATTAATCTGTGGTTAGTTTATATCCAAATGATATATGGGAATAAAGTTTCACTCCATGGCCCACTTTTAATCACACATTTTAAGTTATAAAACAGGGAAATCATAAAAATTATGTTTATAATTAGGGTCTAGGGATTCAGGAGTATAAAACACAAAACTTTCAAAAAGAGGAATAATAAAACAGTATCAACAAAATCAATCCTTTAAAGATCTTAGGTATAAAGATTTACTTTCAACATAAGATGTTATCTTTTATGTAGTGTTTCTTGATGTGCAAATTTAGCTTTATCTAACTTTCAATCTAACTGTAAAACTCTATTTGTAATATGCAATAATAATAGCAACAAAGAATTAAGGTGTATCCTTATGCTTGGCAGACTGACAGAAATTTTCCATAGTACTTGGATTTTCTAAAACAAAAATTTGAAGGACAAACAACAAAAACAAAATTAAAAGCTAAACTCACTTTCCAGTGTCCTTGGCAAGATCACACCAGTCTCTTCTAACTATATCTAATCCTTTTAGCTCCTGTTTGGTAATGTAATTCCCATCTGCCGTTGGTTCAACAACCAGAGCAGCATATTTCTTTTTCTTCAGCAGTAGTAGAGACTTGAAAACACCATCAATGTCTATTTCAAGCAGTTTGTATAATTTATTCACTTCACTTTTTACCTGTGAAAATTTCAATTATGTTATTGTCAGATTCACAAACAACACCTAACAGGGTAAAAATGCACATGTTATAAATTTCCAAGAGTTAACCTCAAAAAAACTTGAAGGCACATGTAATCAAAGTTTATTATTTAACTTATACAACACAGAATTATTTAGGATACAATTTAAAAACACTAAAGTACAAAATGAGATCTTAACATCACTCTCCAGTGTTTACTGGGAATATTCACAGACATATGAATGGCTCGTGGATGTTTACTGTAACACTATTAACACTAACTTAGTTATGAAATCAGCCTAGGTGTCCATCAACAGAGGAAGGGGTAAAAAACACTCAGTATATCCAAACACAAGGAATTTTTCCAGGCATAAAGAATTAAATTATAATGTGTGTGCAAAAATGAATACAATAAGAAATATTCAACTAGTTAAGTCAGACTCAGAAAAACAATTATATGCATTGTAGATTTTATATTTTATATTATATATATCCATACACATATAAAATCATATGACATGAAAATAGAAACAAAAATTATCTAAGAAAACAAAGGAGCTTAATTCACATATGGGGGTAGGAGGCTATGGAGAACATGGCCATGTATACAGTATGACAATGTCTGTACAAAACATACAAGTATCTACAATGAATATACACCAATTAAAATAAAAATTGCAACAATTCGGGAAGTTGAGGCAGGATGACATCAGCATTGAAGTCAATTTTGGGTGGTTACAAAGTTCAAGACAAGCTTGAGCTATATAACAAGCTTTTATCTCAAAAAATATTTTTTTTAAAAAACTGACAGAGATAATAATATAAATATTATCATTCCATCAAAAAAAGGCTATGAACTGGCTCGTTTCACTCCAGGAAATACATAAACTAGGGGAAATTATATGCAGGTCTTTCTTGAGTGTAAAAGAATGCAAATGTATTTGCCTTAAAACTACTGAATTTATTAACAACTAGACAATCCAATAACTATGAGGGCAAAAAATATATAAAACTTTGATAGATAATGTTCAAAATGTTCATTATCACACTGAGTACAGACAAACAACAATGTGCTGAATGAATAAGTGAACAGTCTTGAACAGTCTCTTGTCCCTTGCTGACAAGGCCAAGGCACAAATCATCTCCTCTAGGGAAAACTTCAAAGATTTGCAATGCCGAACATGAGTACAAAAGACCAGGCCTATGTACAATTGAAAAGTACAGTTCAAATTCCACACTTTCCAGGAAGGAAAACCTGGTAATTTGTAAGGTATTTCCACGTTTAGAACACTAACACAAAATCTTAACAATCAAGTGCTCAAGTGTGAATCACCATTAAGAGGCCACCAATGGCTGGGCAGTGGAGGCACAAGCTTATAATCCCAACACTCGGGAGGCAGAAGAGGTGGAAATCTGTGAGTTCTAGGCCAGTCTGGTCTACAAAGCAAGTTCCAGAGAAGCCAGAGCTGTTACACAGTGAAAACCGGTTTCAAAAAATAAACAAACATAAAAAGAGGCTAACAACAACAGCTTCTAAATGTCCCTTTGTATTTTCTAATATATTTAAAATACTCCGATAGAATTAAATGTGTATGTGTGAGTACACGTGTATGTGTAGAAAGGTAAATATTCATCCAATCTACATATGAAATATATCTGAATACTATTGGAAATAATTTCCTTGTGAACAACAATACATGAAGTGTAATCTACTTTTTAAGGAAACCAACTGCCTTTGAACTTTGTCCTCAAAACAAATTAATATAGAGAAAAAAATAAAGAATGAAAAATTTAGTGACACTCAATTTATTATTTTCAAAAATATACACATATATATAACACATGAACTGATTGTATTTACTGCGTTAAATACAGAATTCACAAATTCAGGTAAAATAAGCAATCATTAAATCATCTCACCTTGTTTCCTAATTTAAATACTTCTTCCAGATTGGTGCTGTTGGTATTTATCATAATTGAATCTGTATCTCCATAAATAACTTCAAGATTCATCTAATGAAAGCCAAAAGTATAAAGATTAATAACAAAAACACACTGATCACTACACACAATGAAACTAAAGGTTTCTAATATTAGAGAGTATAGGTGTCACTGCTTTTTCACAGGTCATGTTACTTGCTATCTAGACTGTAAGGCTACACTTGGAGATTAAGCCTTTTAGGAACTAGAAATGCAAGCATTGCAAGATTAAGAAAACTTTCTCAATTATTGTTTTAAAAATCTAGAAGATTTAACTATATGTAGTTTCAATTGAAACAGAATAGGGAATTTAATAAAAATAAAAAGAATAAGACTAGGAAATGGTCTATATTTAATTATTCTACCATGCACTTAGCAGTCATAGCAGTTTAAGAAGCAAAATTATGGATTTAAAAAATTCTGGGGCCCATTTATTGGATTCTCAAAGAATATTTAGTAGAATATGAAGTGTGCCCAAAATAGTCAATCATAACAAACAACATTGCAACACATACACTATAAAGGCTTGGAAATAAACTCTAATTAGCACCGTAACTAAGTTGCCTGAAAGACATATAGGCTTCAAACAGGTCTAGTACTAGATCTTATCAGGGCTGATTCAAGAGGAAAGGCTGCAATCTATTATCAGGGATTATAAATGTAAAGGAGGTATACTGAAAACAATTTCAAGTATGTTTGGGTTATAATTTTCCTTGAACACTAAAATGTCAGCTGGTATGATATTTAAGAGTTGTTTTAGAATGCAATGTTCAGCATTACCTTCTGTACCATGTCTTTCGTGTGCATCAAAATCTAAATAAAACAAAAGTCAACATTAATATATTACACAATTACAAAGGCACAAGTATAACACAATTTCCAAGCATCTTCAAAGCTCTTGAATGTTTCATAACACCCAATCTCAATTAACAGTAACAGTAACATCCATATAATCTAAGTTTGCCTTCATGCTGATACCTAGTAGAGACATGCAAGGCAGTAAGTATCTATTCCTGTACATCTTTAATAATCATGTATAATAAAGTAGCCCTTAATAGTATGGTAAAGGTCACTTATTCTCAGTACTAAAATTTTAATAGAATTGCATGACTAAAGAAAGCTTTATAGTGCTTAAAATCTAGCAATTCATATCCATATTCAGAATCTTAAGAGATGAAGAACAAAGTACTCCATTTAATTTAAAATTCTTTTCTAGACTAAATTCCTTGAAAGTGACTATATGGTCTGGTAAAATGATGGATTTCAATACAAAGCAAATGAAAAAAAATATACAGATAACTATGGATGGGGTCTGCCCCCAGGCACACATGGCTACATGCTTTAAAACAAAACAACGTAAACACAGACAAAAGCAGATATGTTACCTTGGGCCCTATCAGAGGCATCATATTTAATATGTGAAGGACTCTGAGGATGTAATAATATGATGCATTGAGAGCAGAGACAGAGCAAAGAGATGCTAAATCATGTGCAAGATACTGCTATGCTAAGAGCACTTCCTACATTCTGTCCTTTCTTTCTCCAAGATCTCCAAGAGGTAGCTACTATTAATATCCACATCTGTTAGCTGTGAAATGATAAAGTAATTTCTCTGTCCTAGCCACATTAAAACAAGGGTACAAAACTAGGCACTCTAGCTCCAGGGCATAAACCTTAGTCACTCAAAACTATTGCCACTCCAGTATCACTCATTCTCCATGCATTGATCTAAGTTTTTTTTTCAATGAATCAGAAGTTTGTTTTCATCCATGGTTCTTTCTCCTACCTTTTCAGCTAAGCTGAAATCTTAAGGTTTCATTTCAGTCTTTCTTATCCTCCATAGTAAAGAATACTCCTGTCTTTGAAGAACCTTATCCATCTACCAATCACTGGCCATCTTCATTGCTCACTGCCGTTTCTTACTATTGTCCAACTTTCTTCAGATGTTCAAAAGTTCTTATTGGTTTTCATGCCTTGGTGGGGAATGGGGGCTCATGGTGAATTCTGATTAAGCTTTGATCATATGTTTAAAAGTAGTTTTTATAATGGCTATATAGTGTAATTGATGTGGGAGTCCCCTCTGTGTGTTGCTTTTCTTGGTTAATGAATAAAAAAAACTGCCTTGGCCTGTTGATAGGGCAGAACTTAGGTAGGCGAAGAAGACAAAACTGAATGTTGGGAAAAGGAAAGAGTCAGGGAGACACCATGGATCCGCTATCAGAATAAGACATGTGGCCAAAACTTAGCCAGTAAGCCACTGCCACGTGGCGATATACAGATTAAAAAAATGTGTTAAACTAAGATGTAAGAGTTAGCCAATAAAAAGTTAGAGCTAATGGGCCAAGCAGTGATTTAATTAATACAGATACTATGTGGCTAGCTGGGCAGCCAGGACGAACAAACAGGCCCTCTCCTTGCAACATGTAATTACCTGATGATCATTAAATAACTAAAGCAGTGACAACCAAAAAGTGTGTAACTCTCTCTGACTCTAGTGTTAAGAACTACTATGCAAGAGTATTAGCTTTCTAAAATTTATTACATGGTCCTATTTTGTTCTCTTCCAAAGCAAATATTTCCCTCCACCAATATCTGGTCCAGAATATCTTTGACCAGAAGTGGTTTTATTAATTAAAATATTTTTCATTTATTTTATATCCCTACCACAGTTTCCTCTTCTTCCTCTCCACTCCGTTTCCCCTCCACCCCCATCCACTCCTCCTCTACTTCTGTTCAGAAAAGGGCAGGCCTCCCATAGGTGTCAACAAAGCATGGCATATAAGCTGAGGTAGAACTAAGTTCCTCCCTTTGTATTAAGGTTGGGTGAGGCAACTCAGTATGAGGACTAGGTTCTAAAAGCCAGCGCAAGTATCAGGGACAGGCACTGCTCCCACTGCTAGGAGTCCCACAAACAGAACAAGCTATACAACTGTCACTCATAGGTAGAGAGCTTAGGCTGGTCCCATGCAGGCTCCCTAGCTGTCTCTCTAGGAGTTTTTTGTTGTTGTTGTTGTTTTTGGTTTTTTTGTTTGTTTTGTTTTTTGTTTTGTTTTTCGAGACAGGGATTCTCTGTGGTTTTGGAGCCTGTCCTGGAACTAGCTCTTGTAGACCAGGCTGGTCTCTAACTCACAGAGATCCGCCTGCCTCTGCCTCCCAAGTGCTGGCATTAAAGGCGTGCGCCACCACCGCCCGGCTCTCTAGGAGTTTTTAAAAAGAGTTCCCAAGATGATTCTTAAGATTGGTCCAGAGAAAACCATGGTAATTCCATTCTGGAGACCTTCCTGACTTAGACATGTTCATGACTTTACCTTGACCAATCAAAGGTAAGGAGAATTCCTCTAGAAAACTTCTGCAAAACATTTTTGTTTTTCATGAGAATTAAAAGAAAACCAGCATCATACATCGAGGGCTAGCTAGAGCAGCAACACCCATCATGGTAACCATGAAGGACCATTCCGGAAGGTTCAACCTAAAATGCTGGGAACAGAACTGTCTCACAGAGATATGTGGTTGCTGCTGAATAACACCTGTAAAGCAACATTCTAACTTTTCTTAGAACTTACCAACTTGAATGAATCAGGACGAATCTCCTATAATGGGAGCCTCCAAGATCAAACCTAAATTCTACAGTTACATCTAAACCCCAGCTCTACCTATTCAGCGGTTATTTCCTTCTCAAAACCTCTGGCTGGGCAAGAAAAACTTCATAATCTTTAAATAGTTACCACATACAGGTTCATCTTTTGGTGCCTTCACTAATACAATGGAATTTCTTCCCCAGTCCTCTGACGATGATTACATTTTACAAAGTTCAGCTTAAACCAAATTTTATTCCATAAAATCTGAACTGACCATCCAAGCTAGAACGATCTCATTGACTGTCCTCTAGTTTCTCATAGACCTTGCTGTTTCTCTAGTAACTGAATGTGCTTTGTACTATTAATGACTGCTACCTTCCCTAAGTAGACCACACGCTTCTGGAGGCCCAAGGGCATGTTCACACCTACAGACCTTAGATATGACAAGCAATCAAAAGCTATGTGTCAAGTGACTGACAGGTCCCATTGTAATCTCAATTATTTTTCTAATAGACACTAGAATTAAATTATGGTACAATGCAGTGTGGAGAAATACCCAACAAACTTTTGAGGAAAAGGACACAATAAGGTTAAGTTAATCAAAGAGAGGACAGAACTACTTATCAAAGGTTCATCTCCACCTCCTTATAAGACATAGCTACTCTCATCACAATGGTCAACTCCATAAGTTCTCTAAGTAACTACTACATGCAAGTGAAGTAGTACAAGAACAATTTGTCACTTTTTCAATACATATTCAGTTCTCCAGTGCTTTCTACTAAGAGCTGGTGACAATGCCTTGAGGTCAAACTTCTCACCACAGTCTGCAACTCTTCAGTTTATCTGATGTTGTATCAGACAAACTGCAACCAGGCTGAATGCTAACCTCTTATATTTCTTCACTAAGCAGTTCTACAAGGTGCATACTGTGGTAACCCTGAGTCCGATGCTAATCGAACTACTAATGAGCAAGATCATCCAAAGGCTGCCTTAGGCTAAGGCGTCAATTCAAACTGCTTATTGGGAAGTGCTCTGCTATTGGATACCCAGTGAACTACAAAACTTAGCATCTAGCAGAGGGCCTGGTACATGGGGACCACTAATGAACAGTTGGAGGGTAATGGCTGAATGATCCTAAAGATGATGAGGAAAATTAAACTCTGAGAATTCACCTGAAGATGTGTTTGAGACAGAGGTTCACTGTCTGACCTAGAACAGGACCTTTAGATTCATTTTCTTTTTACTATATCCCACAGCCTTATTACAAAAGCCAATCCATATGAATGTTCTAGAAACTATTAATCAAAAACTTATACATTACAGGTATTTCCTCCACTGAAGAAATGCATTTTTAAAAATAGCCACTGGTATCCAGAAAAATCTACGGGACACAAGGTACAGTGAATACAAGATGACTGTTCATAAATTCATTTCAAAGTGACAAGCCTAATATTAAAGCTAGCCATTCTGACAGAAAATCATTTTATAAGCACAAGCGGCCAGCAAACAGGGCTCGAAAAGATTGCTAAATTCATTAATAAGGCAGTCTGCAGCTATCTGATTTCACAGCAACACCTGCATATTTAGCTACTCATTACCAATTGGATGATGGAATTTTTTCAAGCACATTTCAAAAATCTGCCAACTTCAAGTGTAAAAAAATAAACTTTGTGGTTAATTTTTCCCTTAACAAAGTACAGCTGTTGAGAATAATTGTTCAAGATCTTACCCTGTAATGTCAACTGCAGCAGAACAAAGAGTATTTAATTAGCAAATCTATCCAGTAATTCAACACCTATTATATAAAATGCCTTCGTGATTTTATTCAGGATAATTTGCTAAGAGGGTTATTACTGACATTCAGATGGAATTTAAAATTCCTACGCAAGTCGAGTCATAATAGCAGTAATGATCTCCCCAATCAGGAGATTCGGTGTCACACAAGGCTCTCTTGCAATGCAGCAGCCGATTTCCTGACTTCTTAATTCCTGGGCTCAGCTCAGTGAGAGCCCTTCATGCCGATATTTCAGTCAGCAATACATCTTTAATGGGACTCTATTAAAATAACTAGAACAAAAATGACTTTTTTTTGGTTAAAAAGAATGACAGCACTGCCATCATATCAATCATTGCAGGCTTTGCAGAACAGTGCCTTTAGGGGAAAAGAGGAGGGGGAAACAGGAAAGGGGTGGGGGTGGGGAAAGCAATAATTAAAATAATATCAAAAGGTATTTAAACCCAAATCTGAGCCTCTGAAGGCTGGAGAAAGATGGTACAAACTAGAAACAAAACTTAAAAAATTGGTTTTTAAAAGAAAATGGTTTGTTCTGAAATATACTTACAATATGCTGTTTACTAAGCAGAAAGTACAAGTTTTCTACACCAAGTTTAACAGCAGCAACCTAAGCCTACTACTGATATGCCAAGCAGGACACCTGGGATTTACTTATATTTTCTTTCGAAACAATACTGTTGTGTTGCAAAGCACTCAAAATTTATGAACTGTTTGTAGGTGTCATTGCTGATTAATAGTATTTATTAACACTAAACAAATAGAGAGCATCAGTTTTTCAGTTAAAAAAAGTTTCAAGGTCCTACTCCCAAGATTATGTCTACTAATAAATACTAACAAGAAACCCACTTCGATGCGTAATCTATATGTTAAACATAATGAAAATATTGCACTCTAGTGAAATAGTGTATAAGGTTAAATTCCAAACAAATTATACATAAAGAAATGGTAAGTGAAATCTCAATGGCTACTAATGACACAGAGTTAGAAACAACTGGAAAATTTTAGAAGTAGATTAGCATAATAGAGGTAGCAAAATGAAGGATTGTGAATGATAGGAAACAGGAAAGCAGAAGGAATGTAAGTATTGTGATATTTGGTAATCCAGCCATCATCTAAGTGCTTCCTCTAAATTTCAGCAGTTTCCAAGCAAGACCCAGTGCTACAACTCTACTTGGTGAACATTTTTTAAATAAAATTTACACTGCATTTTCTCTCCACATTTTTAGTCTTAATTCTTATATGTTTTCTCTGTAAAATGCGCAAAGAATAGGTCCTGAGAGCTTAAAAAGCATTCTGTTTTCTATCTTTAACAATTACTGCCTTTATGCTACTGGGTTGCTTACTGTTGTTAATATTAATTTATTTTCTCTAAAACTGGGGTGTTCTTTGTACCTAGTTCCCTGAACTGGGTTGGAATAAAAAGAACTATATGCTGAAAAAAGTGTTCTATAAAGATAAAACATTATACAAATACTAACTTTTTTTAAAAAAAAAGTGAAAAAAAAAACCCTGAGTCCTGATTTAAACTACCAATTACTAGTTAGGTCTCTGAGTCTTCATTGATTAAACAAGGAGGCTGGGAATACTTACAAATCTAAAAATCTAGAACTTCAAGTTTGACATGAATAAATGTCTCTTCACTAGATTTGGTTGTTTTGTTTCTGAAGCAAACTCACTTCTTTAGTATTAGGAAAGGAAGACATTAATATATCCAGCAAAAATAACAACACTGACTTCAAGAATATATTTTCATATTTTTTGCCTTTGAAAGTTTTAATTGTAAAATAATTAAAACCATTAGTGCTCACAGACTGTCTACATAGCTTTATGCATAGTATAAGTGGGTGGGTGGCTATATTTGCAGTACTTAGAAGCACCCAATACCTTTTGTTATCTTTTTCTACTCCCAGAGAGTGCACATAAACATCTACAAATTTATCATGGTCTCTCATCATCAGCACCATTTATATTTTAGACCACATAGTTCTTTGTCAAGAAGCAAGATTGAGAGGCTATAAGCTAGCTATAGACAGAGATCATGTCGTAACTAAACCTAACACAATTCATGGCACAGAACAATAATTCAATAAATAATTATCTGAGGTTATAATATAATGAGGTGGTCCATTTTGAAAGAATAAAGCTATTATAAATCAGAACATTCATCTCTAGAAGACCTCTCCTACACACACAATATGTATTTAAATGCTGGCTCTTTCCATACAAGAAATGAAGTGAGTCAGTTTTAATCTTCCAACTCAACCCACGGTTATATAAACAGATCAAAAAATGAAATTCTAGTCCAACAATAAAGGCCTATCGATTATAAACTTAACTGAAATCATATTCTCCTATACATCTCCAGGTAAATGGAGTTTGTTTTAAACCCTAAATTTATAAGCTAATTAGATCTTCTGGTAACTTATGTATAAAGAATAGAAAACATGTTGAAAAACAATACTTTCTGAAAGGTTTCTACTCCCCAGAAGACACATTTAATGATATTTATCAGTATCTCTCAATTATTGCCCTACAATTTGACAGGGCTCTAATTTTGATCCAAAAATCTAAAATATCATCAACTATGGCTTCCAATTTTAAACTGAACTCTTCCATATCTTACAATTTCTTTACTCGAATATGAATATTTGTCCTGTGGATTTTTATAAACTCACATTCCAACTTTAAAGAAACCCCCCTTTCACAACCAACATGCTTATTATTCTCCATTCAGTGTACACTTAAGTCTTTGGTTTAGAAGTTCAAGTTCTGCTGAAACAGTAACACCAGGCTTGAGGTTGTAGCTCACACGGGACCCTGGAGAGTTTGTAGAGATGGCTGTAAAGCACACTTAAATCTAATCTACTCACTAATACAAGAGCTCAAGGATGGGCCTGTATGCTCCAAAAATATGAAATTCCCTATAGAAAGAAGGGAAATCCTAGGAAGCTAAGATTGAAACTAGAGCAAGGGATATTAACCTAAGGTCAGTAAAAAATTGTTAGAACTCCTAGCAAAAATTTGAATATATGCATTTTACTAGGAAGAAGATCCTCATTTTTCATCAGATTTGAAACTTTAATTTGCTTAAACCTAAGTACTCTTGAAGATACCCGAAAGTCACGAGAACAGAACTTTCTGACCCTTAGGATTCTTAGAATGTCCATAAGATTCTAAACACTCCCACTCAATGGCTCTTGCCCCTAGCTTTTGAGTTGGGCATTTTCAGCCCCTACCTCTAGTGAAATTCTCCTCACAAAAAAACGCATGTACATGTCCAAAAGCTCTGAGAGTGGACTCCCTGATTGATTCATCTGTGGGGCTAATTAAGATGCGGCCAAGCTATGTCCATGCTTTAGTGAACATCAGCACTCAAGCAAGTTTCACACAACCTGATTAAAATTGACTCAAAATGTCTTACTTCAGTAATCACTTAGATGGAATGAATTTTACATTAGTGGGATCAAGCATGAACCAAGCCTCAGTGGAAATGAAAAGGGCTTACAGTAATAGGATTTATAAACCCACCCATTAGGTTAATGGCTAAATGATTTACATGTAACTTTCTCCCCCACCCCGCCTTCCCTCACCCTTTAACTCAGTAAAAACTATGCTTGGCATTTTCCACTGCAGTGCCACACACAAAGGAAATAGCCTTTCTATTTTGGGACATTCTAATTTCTAATAATGGCCTGGGTAGCTACCATTAACTCTTTCAAAGCACAAATAATTGACTAATAAAATTAAGTATTCTATAAGGCCTGAAAGTGCTTAATTGATCATAATTGTCTATTTGAGAAGGAGGCGTCAGGCTGGCTATGCTCAGATAATGAAGTTGGGCAATTCTGAAGCACTGCAATCAAGATAATACTTACAGCTAAAAGGACATTAGCATTTTCTAGAATCTGCAACATTTTCTTTATAACTGAGGTCATGGGAAAATCTGAGTAGAAAACTTTAAGCTCTCAACCCCTAACAAACAAATGACAGAGCTAACAAGTTGTCACTTGTCATTACTAAGCACATAGCTTAAAGCTCAATCCTGAAGGAGCACATAGCTGGTAGTCTAGAGGACATGAAGCTGGAAAGTGACCAATGCATTGCCATCATCATTTTGACAAAAGCATTTCTGGTTTCACCAACTCTCCTTTGTAGGATCAGTATGCAACAAGACAGTCACTGTGCTGCTTTTCATTACTCTCCATGTACGTGCAGGTGGAAGAAGGAACTTTTGTCCTTCCTTTTTATTCTAATTTTTTTTAGTATTGAAATTGAACCCAGGGCTTCAAGAATGTCAGGAAAGTGCTCTACCACTGATCTGCTCCCCAGTATGACTTAGACAGTTCTACAGTGAATACTTTAGAAGGTAACGTCTTTGCTCAGAACTAAAATTATACAGGAAATTCTGTTTAACAGTGATCATCCTTTCAGTACACCCTCTTATAGTAAGGTTTTTAAACAAAGGCTATCTTATTAGGAGTTCAGAAAAACAATTCCATGCTTTAAATCAAGGGGCCCACTTCAGAGAAACAACTTTCAGAAAGATATTTCAGGAAAAAGTAATTGTTTTCATCTATTCAGGGACATAAGTACTACAGACACTTGCTCAGCCATTCTTCTAGAATATAAATATTTAAGAACGAATCAAATAACAGGTTATCATTTATTAACCATCTTTTTCTCCTGCCCCATTACCTTCTATAATTTCAGAAAAAGTATGAAAGGAAATTAGAGAAAAGTCACCTAGGAGAGAGCCATAGAAGACAGTCTAGAAGCAGTAATTTAAGATTTGTGTAAGAATCTGCTTCTTACTGCCCCCCCCCAAATTGTCCATCACTTCCAAAGTGGCATTTCTACTCATTCAAGTTGGCCATGGCTCAAGCATTTTATACAAATAATATGTGAAGCACTGTATTATCTTTTATCTTCTTGTTTAGAAGCCCCCCTCCCAAGAATTCATTTATTCATGCACCAAAAAGAACTCACTGAATTTCTCCTGCACTTACTGATAGGGAACACAAAGATGAATGATTAAGCAATGACCCCTTTCTACAGGGCAATGGTGCCACACACCTTTAATCCCAGCACTCGGGAGGCAGAGGAAGGCAGAACTCTGTGAGTTCTAGGCCAACCTAGTCTACAAAGCAGTTCCAGAAGGGCTGTGACACGGAGAAACCCTATCTCAATAAAACAAAAACAAACAAACAAAAAGAAATGATCCTTTTCTCTATGTGTGCGTGCGCGCACGCACGCACGCACACACACGCACACACACCTACATGATAGAAGCCACTGGAACCAGAATCAGGAAAGTTTTTGGAAACAGATTGCATATAAGTGGAAGATGAATCACAGAGATAACAGGAAAAGAGAATGAAGGAAGACTATGTAAAGAACATACAAAGTGATACACAGAAACTGAAAGCTAATAAAAGGAAATCACATTGTTCTAAAAGTTTTTTAAAATAAGAGTTTTATTCCTCCAATAGAAAGACTATAAAACATACATAGGGTTAGAATGGTCAGGGGAAGCGGGTAGAGTATAAAGAAAAGCATATTAAGGACTTGAGAGAGTGACAATGTAGACTGACAGCATAAAGAGGTCTCTAAGACAATAAAACACGTAGCAAACATTTAGGGTAGGAACACAGTGACCAGAGTGGCATGTTGTGGGCTGAACAGCATGAAAAGTGTTGGCAGGAATACAGAATCACATGTATTTAAGAAATGAAATCTAGATGACTTGGCGACAGGTTGCACTTGGGGTAAGAGGACAATGGGGTCAAGTATAATGCTTATGTTCTTGACTTAACAACTGCATCATCATTCATTATGAAAAGGAATCTGGGGAGGGCAGTTTTGAAATTGAATAGGACATACTTAGGGACTTTTCAATGAAGAGGACAGGACTAGCAAGAGATTCAGTGGGTAATTGTACTTTACTGGACAAGCCCAGTGACCCGAGTTCAATCCCTGCAACCCTTGTAAAAGCAGAAGGAGAGAACTGACTCCGGAAAGCAATCGTCTTACTCTCCACAAGTACACCATGGCATGTGTACATGTGTGTGCACACACCCCTACACACTACAAACAACAACAACAATAAATTTAAATGAAGACTGCAATCAGGCAGATAAAAGCTAAAATGCTCAGAGAGAAGAGGGGATGTAGAGTATTTGGGGTACAAAAAATCTAGTTGAAAGAGGTACAGTATATGAATAAGCAAAACAATGTCAACCTACAAATAACAGTCTTGAGGGACAGATAGCACAACTCAGGAAGGCATAGCAGAGAAAGGGGAAACTACACAAATGCTCACACCACAATCAATGATACTAAAATGACAGGTGCTCCAAGCTCTTGATCCCTCATTCCTCCAGTACCTTCCATTCCCTATCAGCTATCGTGTCTCCATTCTCTCTGTCAAAATTGGCAGGTGTCATACAAATGAGGGGCCACTGGCAAATCTGACACAGACTGCCAGTCAGACAGTCAGGCACCATATAATGACCTTGAATGAGAACAATCCTAACAGGTGGCTAGTACAATTGGGAACAAGGTCAAAAAGGAGGAACACTGCGCCTTTTCACAAGTCACCAAAAACAGTTTCAGGGCACAACTCAAATAGCAATTAAAATCTCCATTTCTGCCTGTTTTTGAGATATGCTGATAAGCTTCATGGGAAAACTGAACAAGGATCAATTTATATCACATGAAACAACTAACTTTAGTCTTAAGTAACCATCCTTTCCTCTGCCCGCCCCCACAAATGTTGCAGGGAAAGCTGTTCTTTCTTATGCCAAATTTGGTGCCGTTAGAAAGCAGTTGATTTAATTTATCCAGTAAAAGAAAAGATGATGGATGCAGACTTGGTGGCTCACACCTAAAGTACTAGCTCTCAGGTGGCAGAAGCATAGCAGTCATCATCAATTAAAAACCAGCCTGGATTACATAGTGAAATTGAGGCAAGCCTGGGCTACAAAGTAAAGCCTTGCCTCAAAAACTGAAAATAAAGCAAAACAAGACTGGGTTCTCCTCAGTATTCAAATTATATCCTTCATACTTTCCCAGAGAACTATGACCAAGTCAGAAGTGATTTTTCTACTTTGTGACTGGTTAGATTTCAAAACAGCAGATGTCTCACAGTTCTCATAGAACTTTAGCCCCAGAACAAGTCACTGTTTATACCCGGCAAGCAGCTGGAACTCAGAAGCAGGTGGAGGTGGAAGGATTGATACAACCTTCTCTAAAAACAAAGCTTTAATCAAGGCCCAAAGATCCCGCTGCTGGTAAGGAGCCAGGAGTCCTGGAGCCTACTGTTACTAGGAATGGTGGTGATGTTTTTCTCTTCTCTGGAGACAACTCTTCTCCACTCCTACCCTCTTAGACCTTCTGACTGCAGATGGCCTGGTGAGAATGAGACACACACCACTGGCATCTGGGTACTCAGATAAAGAATCCTACCAGTAGATCAGGTTGCTGTCAGCTGTGAAAGAGCCAGCACTCCAGCTGCTTCTCATTCTTTATTTTTAAATGGCAGAATGGACTCAAGGGCATGGTAGCCTGTTACCCAAGAAGACACTAAAGATTTAAAAAGATAAAATCAAAACACTTGAGGGTGCACAAACTCAAATAGAACTAAGGAACTGAACAAGTGCTTCAGACAAGCCCAAAGAGCATTTGAAAAAAAAAAAAAACAGTAACTAAAGAGCTTCTCTTAGTGACACAGTATAGGGGGAACTAAAAAATGGGAATAAAAAGTTCAAAAATACAAATTAATTCCTAACCAATAGGATTATAATTAGAACACTGAGAAGAGACCATTTGGATGTATTCCAAAGTTATCTAATCAGTCTTCAAAACCAAAGGGCATACAAGTAAATCAATAAAATTTCACCAGCCTAAGAACTTCTTGATGTAGAATTAAAAAGCACTTTATGTATTCGCACACCACTACCAACATCATCACTGGATCAGTCCTGACTTAATTCTCGTTAGTTGTAGACCAAGTTGGATTTTGATGTGCAAATTGCTTTTGATGATATTTCATTTTAAACAGATAAACACTTTTAAAAAAATGCAAGCCAAAAACACCCTTTTGAGAAACTAAGAAAACAGATGTGGAAGCCATTTGTTTAGATGAAGAGGAATTTTCGCTTTTATAGGAATACAATGATTCATGAACAGGAAAAAAATTGTCATCAAGTTTACTTCAATAGATACTCTTGGGTTTGAGGCAGCTTTCTAAATATGGCCATTGCTTTTCTTCACATCTCAACACTCCTGAAATATCTCAAACTACCACTAACACACATCACTTTTGTCTTTGTTCTTTCAAGTTTTCTGCTTAGTTTTAATATATTATGCTGGGGGAAAATTCCACAACTGTTGATACCATAGATATATTTTTCTATCACTTAGATAAACTGGCTTTTGTTGTTTATCAAAACCATGCTGCCCTGGGCAAGGCATGGTAACACACACCTTTCTTTAATCCCAGCACTCTGGAGGCAGACACAGGTGGATCTGGATTCAAAGCTAGCCTGGCATGCAAACTCACTCAGTTCTAGGATAGCTACAAAGTAAGACTTTGTTTCAAACTAAAAACAAAAAGAAACGGACAGGCTTAAGATTATTATAAAGAACACAAATCAACCTCTTAAATAATAGCTCTCCTCAATCTTGAAGGAAATGGAATAAGAAAGATGAAAGTGAAGTTTTTCCAAGAACTTCTGTCAAAGAGAAAAACTACCTTTCTTGGTTTTTGTTTATTGACATATTAAAAACTAAACCAAGAGAAGAAACAAATGGTATTAAGTTTAAGGCAAAGGCTTAAGAAATTTCTCTTCTTCCTTTTTGCCCTTTTTTATTCACTCATATATTACATCCCAACAGTAGTTTCCCTCCCTCCTCTTTTTCCAGGCTCTCCCCACCTCACCTTTCCCACAGATCCACACAGTCGTTCTAGGGATATCAACAAAACACAGTGTAAAAAGTTACAATAAGACTAGACACATACCCTCATATTGAGGGCTGAATCGAGCTTATAGGAGGCTGGAGTGGGCCAAGTTAGCACACAAAAAAAGTGACAGAAAAACGTGCAGTTGGAGCCAAAAGTGTAACAGCTACATCAAAAGCATAACAGAAAAGGGCGCGAAATTCAAAAACAGTAACGTCACAAAGCCCATGAAGAATTTTCCCAGTCAAGATGGCGCTGAAGGGGAGTAAGGGGTAGGAGATGTGACTTATTTACAAAAAGGATGACTGGAGTTAAAGATGCGGTAAGTTGACAAAAAGTGCCTGAAGCCCTCGTGATCCCCATTAGGGGCTGTAGGAGCCATGGGTCATGCATAAGTGACTGCTGATGTGATTGGCTAATTTCCCTTCCTCTTCTGGGATTCATGGGGGTTTGCTTTAGAAGTTGCAGGCTGTAAGGAAATAAAGGAGTTCCTTGTTGACTCGACTGCACACTGAGTCTGATTGTCTCCAGACAGGGGGCTGAGTGACTGAGCTGCATACTTCCCCTCCTCAGCCAGGGCCAGTCGTGGACAAATGGCTCAATACTTAAGCAGGGTCTACAGAGAGACCCTGCACTCATATCAAGGCTGAACACTTGATCTTAGCACAAAAGCTGAGAAGTGTTGGTCAAGAGTAATGACACTTTCCTATCTCTCAATCTACTACTTATGTTTATAATCTTAGGAGTAATGCTATAGAACCTCTCTAGTTAAAAAAATATTTACAAGGGGCTCAGAATTGAGGGAATCATAAAAGGAGTTTCACTAGCCTAAAGGAATGTGTAGTAAAAACCAAATAATGATGATCACTTCCAACTAAATACTTTCCACTGTTTGAAACTTAAAGCAATGGGACCCAAGAGCTGGACTAAAGGAATGTAAAAACAGAGGGCTAAACTAATCACACCAAGTCCCAAAACCTTTTTCTTTGGATCCATTCCTATCTCTCTGAAAAGAAAAGAGACACAGCTTGAGACCATGCACAGACTAAACAGTGTAGTCAATTTTTAAAAGGGTGGGAAAAGGGGGTAAGTGGTTAGACATCATTTAAATATACCTGACTCTACTTGCTATACTTTTCTTTAAAAGGTAATCAATACCCAAGGCTCTAGCCAGGGTCAGATGTCTGGCAATTCATGTGCTTTTAGTGGAATGACCAATATGCTCTTCACATTTCCTCAAAATCCAGTCATTTCTGTCAAGATTCTGTAAGAATCTCTTCTCTTCAAGCCTCTCTGGCTCCTTTCACTCCAGTGTCTGTAGCATTCTTTTCTCCCCAACCAAGGATTACTACACTTGACAATACATTCTGACAGTCTACAGTGCTCAAGACATGACACTTAACACTGAAGATGAATAAAAAGCAGTCTGCACCCTTTAAGAACGTGCAAACTATATTGAGAATTTGCACTTAAGATTATTGACAGTAGCCTCACTTCTTCATATTTTCATTTTAATTTCCCCTAAAACCAAATCACCACCTCATGTTTAATGTGTAACCATGTAACTATGCTTCATTCTGAAAACTTAAGATTGTTCTTTTTCCAGTAAAATTTTCTTGGCAAAATTAATGGTCATTTCTCAAATTACATTCTCCAGTAAACACCTACCCTAATAGAACTAAGTCTTTCATCAATCCAAAACAAGCACATATGTGAGCATATCTTAAGACATTGACAAGAGTCCCATATCAGCAAATTTGTCCCTCTTGAGAATCACTAACCTGTATCTGTAGCTAAAATAATCTACATAACCTTAGTAGGTCATGCGTGAAAAGTGACTTTCATAAAACATACTGATTCTAAACATATGCGTACTGCAAGAGTATCTAATGCATGTTACCGAATAGAGTCTTTTCATGTTTAGGCAAACTTTTCTAAGTCTCCAAATATGTCAGATAGTTCACGTTCACTCCATTCCAGCAACTTGGGTGAGAAGGCTGGCCTAATGTACTAGCCAGGTATCACTAACTGCCAACTGGACTTGACTAACAGGAATCACTGCAGTGATCAGGAAAGGAAGGCAATTAGAGGTAAATGCCCAAGGCTCTGTGCAGAGGAATGGGAAATGCTATCTGGGTCCACATACTCATGATCAGGAGTTTTAAGTATATCTCCCTTCCTCTTTCCAAAGAGGAAAACATTCCTGCAATGAATTGCCCTAGAGTTATTACAGTTTCTCTGATTATTTCACTACTGTCAGCCCACATTTTTTAAGTCATCTCTTCAGCAGATACGATTACTCCCAGTGCTATCTTATTCCTGTTGTAATCATGGCTGATACATCAAATAAATTCTAAAACAAAGGAAGCATTTTTAATGTGTTGCTTGATCCTCTTGAAATCGGACTCAAAAGAAATATCACATTTTGAAAATCTAGGCTTTTAGGATTTCTAAATTACATGTACTATAAACTTTCATTAAAGAATGATCCTATGATACATCTCTTAACTGTGACATATTAATCAAAATGTTCAAAGCTCTATTTATTTTAACCAGAATTTATTACAAAGAGAAAGTAAGCAGACTATCACCTCCCCCAAAAGGTTTTAAAGTCATTACATGTGATTATTAGTATATGTTAACTACATGATTATGTTTCCATGCATGTTACTGCACAAAGAAAGTGAACATGAAATTTGCTTCTTTTTCTCACATGCAATCATATTCTGCAACAGTCTCTTTAACAGAGAATATATGTAAAAAAAACTGTCAACAGTTGAAAATGTTACAAAAGCAAAACCCATACTATTAAGGACACACGACATAGTTATCCGAAGCTCAATTACTTCTGTGTTTCCTTATTTGATATGAGTTACCAAGAGATTCTGCCACCAGAAGAAAAATAAAAGCTTCGCTCTAAGGTGAATATAAAACCTTAGAAAAACAGCTGTATAGCCATCAAGATTATTTTTCACAAGTAGCCAACATGAAGTAAAACTGACAACTGAGACAGGAAGAAGAGTAGGTGGAGTTAGAATAGAAGGAAATGAGGAGGCTCAACAAGAATTAATTACTGGTAATTACACATGCTACAGCCTCTCTTCTTTCTCCACCCTCTAGCTAATCAACAGTGGGAACAGATGTGGTCTGTGGTATTGGGGAGGGGGAGATGCTTAACAGCTGTTTGGAGAACATGCCATTAAAAAGCAGCCTTGTCCACAGAAACCCAAGTGTTTTCTGTTTGAAAGAAAAGAGTAACGACCACAAGCTTACTTTGAACTTCAGTTCTTTGAGGTCAATGGAAAAAGTCTTTCTCCTAGTTTCTGATATAGTATGGCTATTTACAAGAATGCCTAAATACTTCAATCTCTCTCACGTTATCCAAGTATTCCTGAAACCAGTACAAAAATCAAACTACTCATTATTGAGGAGAACATTATTAATCTTAGGTAAGATAATGATTATCACAAGAAAAACATAACACTCACTGTCAGGGATACTAAATTAAGTCAAAATAATCCTAAATTTGCTATCAGCTTTATAACTTCTTTCAGAGTAAAAGCTCTGTGCAATAAAGAACTCAGCACCCCAGTTTATGTCTTGAAATATTTGAAGGTTACAGCATACTGTCAAGACATATGGTCTTTTCTAAAACGGAAAGTACAAGTCAAAGAGTGTGGATAAATTCAGAAACAATGAGAAACTATAATCAGAGTTTGCACAGGAAATGTAGTTTACTCACAGAACAGAACTTACAGCCTCTTTCTGGTAAGGAACTCTTTTTGTTTCCTCCAAACTCAGGATTACTGGTCTGGCACAGCTGGGAAATCAATGACATTCCCACCCCATCTGCAATAGCCCCCAACGTTCAGGGAATGAAAATAAGGATTAGATAATATAATCAATCTGGTTTCAGAGATAAGCACTTGATACATTAACTCTTATGCCAGAACACCACAAAATATTTAGCCTTCACAACCACTGAGATGCCAAAAAACTACAAATAACTTCATTTACTTCATAAAACCAAAGTGGTGGTCAATAAATGCCTGGTTATGCCACCAAGACCAAGCATTCAAAATTCCTCAAGCAGTTTAATAACTTCACGTTCTTCTCAAGTTAACTGGTTTGTGTGTGTGTGTGTGTGTGTGTGTGTGTGTGTGTGTGTGTGTGTGTGTGTGTGTGTGTGTATGTGTTTCTTCTGCATTTTTTCAAGACAGGGTTTCTCAGTTTAACAGCTCTGGTTTACCTGGAGCTAGCTTTGTAGGCCAGGCTGGCTGGCCTCGAACTCAGAGTCGCCTGCCTCTGCCTCCTGAGTACTGGGGTTAGTGATGTAGGTAGAAGGTGTATGTGTACATAAGACTTTTTGCAAACATGAATATATATATATATTTGTAGAATACAAAGCTAAATTCTCAGGTCTACTCTTAAGCAAAACTTGCATTCTTCAAAATTCACTCCTAGGTATTCTGGTGGGCATCTTCAAAATTTCCATCTGGAATATAAAAAATTCTGTTTTGGAATATAAAAAAAAATCTACTAACTGGTTAGAGCTGTGGTGGCACAAGCCTTTAATCTCAGCACTTGGGAGGCAGAGACAAGCGGATCTCAGTGAGATCAAGGCCAGCTTGGTCTACAAAAGCTAGTAACAGGACAGGCTCCAAAGCTCCACAGAGAAACCCTGTCTCGAAAATAAAAAATCTACTAACTATGATTAAATCCTGTGAGACAGATGATGCTAGAGTTGAGAATAGAAAGAAGGCAAAAGCTAATGCCAGATATAAGCATTAAGATTTTTTAGAGTTTAAGCCTGGTTTACTTAGTGAGATCCAGACCGGCCAGAGTTAGCTACATACAGTTGAGACCCCACCTAAAAATCTGACAAGATTTGAAAATGAAGGCATACATTTACAACAAGTGTCAAGAGCAAAGGTCATAAAAATGTGAATAAGGAGCTCCAAGCAAATGGACAGCCAACAGTTTCTGAGTTTAAAAATCAGAAAACTAATAAACATTAGACAACCAACCATGGTGAAGGAGTGGAAATGCCTCAAAAGGACACTTATTATTAGCAAAAAAACAAAAAAATTTTATTAAGGAAGCGGTAATATGTAAAAAAAGATATTACCATTTATTACTAATCCAGAAAGTATAAATTAAAGGGTCATTTGTACAACATTCAGAAATTGTTTAAGTAAGTATAAACACTGTTTATTCCTAAGGGTTTCCATAGATACACTCCTAACTTTAGTTTCTCTACAGCTATAGTTCCTATGAGGTCTAAAATTCTTGGGCTTCTATTCTACACACATGACAGTTTTCACAAACCTCTTGATCCTGGTGATAAAAAGACTGTTCCCTTTCTTTGCAATTCACTAGGATAAAGCTATTCCTTTTGGTGTGCACTGCAAACCCACCTTTTGATCCCTAGAAACAATGTTAATTACCTGCAAAATAGCATGTAAGAAGTTTAAATTAATCCTTCATCCTGAATTATGTTGCTTTTCTGCATTAGCAAAGACACATTGCCATGCAAAATAATGAGGTGGGTTTTTTTCCCCTGATAGAGAGTATATTTGGGAGAAATGGTAGTTTCTGGCAAAAAAAAAAAAATAAAGGCTTCATTACTTCAGATTTAAATGTAAATTAGGCACTCAGCTGCTTGCAAGTTAGGACAATTTTTCTTACACAAGATAAGATGAATTATATTTTATTCCTTAGATTTTAGCAAGAGTCACTTCCTTAGACATACCTAACCCTTAAACAAAGGCGTTCTTTGTCAAAGCTTGGGAAATGTTTTTATTACTGATGTTCTTTAAATATGAATAAAAATCTCTTTTCTATACTCACGCTCATAACAGGCTGTTACTTTGGCAAAGAATATCTAAAATGAATATAGAAATAAAAAGAGGAATATTTGCTTTCTATGTGAGGACTATACATATCGCCAACTAATAGCTAATTTTTTAAGGCTCTGAACATATTATCTTTACATCTACCTGTGCTTTTTCCAATTTCTTTCATCAATAAACACAGATTTTAGTATACAAAATAATCTATCATTCTGGTTAAATTTGTACTTCAGCATTTTTTATGGCGCTGAGGATGAAAGCCAGGGCCTTCCATATATGGGACCTTCCATATCCTCTACCGTCATGTTAATCCTGAATGTGTATTTTATTTTGGTGCTGTTGTAAATGAACAGTTCTCTTGTGATCCCTTTCATATCATAGGTGCATGGAAACAAATAATTTTTGCATATTGATTTTTATATCCTGTAGCTTTACTAAATTAATTCATTATTATTAGTTCTAACATTATAGTGGAGTTTTTAGGAAACTTTAGTTAAGAAAGAGCAGATTCTCTGAGAAAACAGTTTGACTTCTTCCTTTCTCATCTGGATATCTTCTGTTTCTTTCTACTGCCTAATTGTTCTGTAAAGTCTTATGTTGAATAGAAGTAACAAGGGTAGGACTCTTTATTACCTTCTTCATCTTAGGAGGACTTACTGAATATAATGTTAGTTGTGGGTTTGGCAAACAGTCTGTACAATGTTGAGATACAATCATTCTATCTCTAGATTGTTGAGAATTTTTATCATGAAAGGTGCTTAAATTCTATAAATGTTTTAGCAACATATATTGAGATTATCACATAATTGTAATCCTTTAGTCTCTTAATATGCATCACATTTGTTGATCTGTAGATGTTAATCCACGCCTGCATAACGGGGATAAATTCTACTTGACCATGATATATAATCCTATGCACTAGAGTCTTTAGTTTGTGAGTTGTTTTTTTTTTCCTTTGAAGATTTGTATACACATGTTTATCAGTGATAGTTATCTGCAATTGTCTTTTTAGCTAACTCTGTATAAGAATTAGACTAGTCTTGTAAAAATAGTTATCTGTTATTCTGGGGTTGGTGAGATGGGTCAGTTAGTGAAATGCCTGCTGTGCAATTATCAGTACCTCTGTCTAGATCTCCAGTACCTAAATAAAAGCCAGGAGAGGCAGTGTGCATCTTTAACCCCAGCACAGGGAAGATGAAGAAAAGCCAAGAGGCCAGCCTTGCTAAATTTGGTAGGCTCCAAGATCAGTAAGATCTTGTGCCTCACTTTGCAAATAATAAGGTGCAGAGAGATGAAGGAAGATACCAAAGTAAACTTCTGGCCTCCATACACATGCACACACAGAAATACAAACACAAACAAGTACATATGCCTTGCACACACACACAATATACAATAATGAGAATATTCTTCACACTTATTCAAAACAATCTGCAAAGTCAATGAAACTCCTATCAAAATTACGTTAGCTTCCTCTTGCACAATGATTACTCCAAAGGGGAGTAGATTATAAGACCTAGAGGTAGTGAATGTCTGCAGCAAAATTACTTGCCAGACATATAGGACCATTATACACAATAACTCACAATGGCTGTGACTGTGTGCATGAAGTTTGTACAACATTATGACAGCCAATATAAACGAGGGAAAAGTTCATGAAATCCCACCACTAGTTAAGGAGCTACTGGCAATCAATGGCTGTTGGGGGAGGGACAATCAGTTTTTCTTCAGGCATGTAATTCCTGTACCCATGTACCTACTAGCAGGACTAAATAGACACAGTAGGCTTAAAGAGGGAGCACATGAAGTTGGGAGGGAAAAATGATAGGGAGACTAGAGGAGGAAATTTAATCAAAACATATATTCATGTATGAAATTCTCAAACAAAAATAATAAAAATAAATTTTTCAATAGTTTTATCTACACAACAAAATAAGAAAAGTAAATTCAAATTTAATTTAGGAGCTCCATAGACAAACCAATTCTGGCAAAGTAGAATAAAGGTGGAGGCAACACTACAAACTACTTCCAAATGAGATGGATGATTACATCAAAACTAGACAGATCAATGAAAGAGAACAGAGAGAGTAGAAAGTAGCCCATGTTTATATGGTCAGCAAACTTCTGACAAGGGCATTGAGAACAGACAATGGGGAAAGAATGTCATCCTAAGATATGGTAATGGAGAAACTAGATATTCAATTCACGTGTGAAAAAATATTTGACCCTTTCCTCAATAGTATGAAGAAATGAGCTCAAAATGGATTAAGACTTAAATTAAGAATTAAAGCCAAAAGACTTTTAGAAAAAAGAAAGGGGGGAGAAAAGGGGGATCCCCTTGACCATGATCTTTGGAATGGTATTTTGGATAAAGCATCAATAGTTCACACATCAAATTAAACAAGGGAACTACCTCTAACTAAAGGAGACAATTGTGAAAAGAAAACGCAGCCTACAAAAAGAAGATATTTACAAATTATAAATCTTTTACAAGGATTAGTATTCCCAATAGAGATTGCATAAAATTGCAAAAAGAATCATATATATAAGTAACAGCACACAGATTAAACAGGCTATATTTCGGAATAGGTATGTATATACACAAATATATGTGCATGTAACAACATCAATGAAAAGGAAGGCCATGAATTAGAAAAAGAACAAGAAGGGGTATATGGAGAGAATAAATGGAAAGGAGAAATTATGTAATTGTAATAGATCTCAAAAAGAAAAGAAAAAATCAAACAAATAATCAGATTTAAAACATAGCAAAGCAACTGACTATTTTTTCAAAGATAAAGGAATGTTTACTAGGTATATTACAAGACACCTACCATCACAAACCAACAGAGAAATGCAAACCAAACCACGGTGAGATATACACTTTATATCTCTTAGGGTAGTTATTACCAAAAAAATAAAAGAAGTAGCAAGTGTGAGCAAGGTATACTGAAGAGGAAAACCTTACACAATGTTAGAAAGAGTTATGTGGAAGACAGGTTGGAGTTCCCCAAACAAATTAAAAACAGAACCATCATGTGATCTCTGGGAATAAAATCAGAGGCAATGAAATAACCATTTCAACGAAATAACTGTACCCACAGATTTAATACAGCATCACTCACATAAAATACAAAGACAATCTAAATAATCAATGATTAAAACTGCAATGAGACACCATCTCACTCAAGTTAGAATGGCTATTATCACACTTACATACCTTCAAGACTAGCCTGGGTTTAATAGGGAGCCAACCACATTATTTTTAAAAATTGGCTATTAACAAAAAGACAAATACCAAGCTTTTATACCCAGATAGTGAGAATGTAAATGAATACAAGCACAATGAAAAAGTGTGGATTTCCCTTAAAAATATTGAAAACAGAACTACTATATGATTTAAGAAATTGACTATGTTCTTCAAAGAGATACTTTCATGACCATGATTATTTCAGATAGGCTAAGTGAGGCAGGCACAGCACAAGAGGATAAAATCTTCTCATTTGTCTACGAGTTTTTAAATGGAGGCTAGGAAGGGTAGAAAAGAAGTTTGGAAAAGATGAATCAAAATACACTTAGGATTTTGGTAAAAACTAAATATATATGAAATTCTGAAAGAATGAAAGCACTTATAGAATAATCGAATGTTCTAAAGTAGAGCCTACTTAGTCTACAAAAACTTATTTTGAAATTTAACTAACTAATGGAGGGTTCTTAATGTATCAATGTTAATATTTGAGAAGATGGAAATGTTAATAACCTGACTTGACCACAACACATTTGTATATAAATATAAAATTATAATTCTGCACCTCATAAATAAGTACAAATATTATATAAAAACAAAATTTTTAAGATGAACAAATTATGGGAATGTGAAGTATAGCACAAGCAGTTACAGTAATCATTACAAAATATATATGTATGTGTGTATATCAGTTTGGTTACAGTAATCACTATACAATGTATACATATGTCAAAACATATCACATACTTTGAATATGCTTATAATCTTCAGTTGTAAATTAGTTTTTGAAAGCAATAATTGTCCTTTGAGTTTTTATGTCTGAATTTAGTTTAAACAGTGATTCATATAGAATCACACTAATACAACAACCACTACTTAATTTCTTTTAAATCCATACAATTTCCCAGTGTATCTACTGTCTCAACTCTGCACAAGCATTTTAATAAAGCTCATGCCATCTCTGACTATGGCATAGTGTTTGCTAGCTATAAGAAATATGTCTCTAGTACATTCGCCTATTCACAACATTCTTCATATACATAAGAAGCAATGATAGTCCTCTGAATGGTTTGCTCTAATCTGACTATATTACAAGACATTGATCTTTCAACCTAACTGTGCACCCATGGCAAAAATATACTCCTTACCATTGGTCTGGAATTTCCCTTTTATTCTGACAGCATGGATATAAACAAAAGAAGGGAGTATAGAGAATATGTTTAACACCTTACTGAATTAACTCATAACACTTATGATTCTAACACACAGCATCAAGCTTTAATATCAGCTTTACACTTGAGAAATTCTGTAAAAAGTCTTTTCAAACTAAACTCCTTGAATAATATTTCATCTAATGAGAGTACAGCTGACCTAAATTTCTACATCATGGAATCTTACCTATATGAATCATTTTTAAGAGTATTGTTGTCCAAGACTATCCAGGAAGACATAGGGATACTCCATTACAAAAAGAATTACTAGAACTTAGTCACATGTTCGTATGATGGCTGAGCTTTGTTATTTAGTGCAGAACACTGTGTCTATACCTATCTATTGCTGTAGTAATTCAGCAAATACCCATAGAAGATAAGAGAAATGAATGTTTTTATATTACCCTAATATCTACTTAAATTTCCATTGCCGCTTATCTGCAAAACCAAACTTCTCACATATTTTAAACTATCTAAGAAGAAGATAAATATATTTAGAAATATTAACCTCAAGAAAAAAAATAAATGATAGCAAAGTAAGTTTGCAATCCTCCTCCCTAAACTAAGCATAAGTTAGAGTCTACAACACTGTGACTCAACATATGGCTAATGAACACTTGAAACACAGCCAGTATAACCAAGGAAGCCAATTTTTTGTTTGATTTGATATAATTTCACAGCCCCATATTGGCTACTATGTCTACTGGATACTTGATATGTGGCTGGCATGATTGAGAAACTGAACTTTTAACTTAATTCAGTTAATTAAAATTTAAATAATGACCTGTAACTACCATATTGGCCAATGTATTTCTAGAACACTGATAGCAAGAAATAATGTATGCAGGAAAAGCTGTTGTTAACTGAAATATATTTTAAGGATGAGTAAATACTGAGACTGACAAAAAAACATAGAATGACACAGTGCACTTACAAGAAAACAAATGGCTTTAAAGTACAGACCACATCCAAAGAGTCAGAGGTAATTTTCATCTTAAAATAGTGGTTCTCAACATTCCTAATGTTGTGACCCTTTAATACAGTTCCTTATGCTGATGTGACCCCAACCATAAAGTCATTTTGGCTACTTCACAACTGCAATTTTGCTACTGTTATGAACTATATTACAGATACCTATGTTTTCTGATAGTCTTTTGGGGGTGATGACCCATAGGTTGAGAACTGCTGTCTTAAAGGATCAACTTGTATTTAGGTGTGATGGATGGTATATGCCTGTAAACCCAGTACTTAGGAAGTAGAGGCAAGAGAATCAAAAGCTCAAAGTCAGAGCCAGGCGGTGGTGGCGCACACCTTTAATCCCAGCACTCAGGAGGCTGAGGCAGACAAATCTTCGTAAGTTCGAGGCCAGCCTGGTCTACAAGAGCTAGTTCCAGGACAGGTTCTAAAGCTACAGAGAGAAACCATGTCTCAAAAAACGAAAAAAAAAAAAAAAGGTTCAATGTCAGAGTTGGCTACTAAAATTCCTATCTCAAAGAAAAATAATCAATTTGTTATCTTTTACAAAACATATAATTTGCCCATCAGGAAAATAGGAAAAGTACTAGAGCAGTTCAGACGGAAAAAAAAAAAAGATTCACTAGTTGCTTTTTTGGGGGGGAGGAGCGTCCATTAACTGAATTGTGTGTGGTAATGTGTATGGAGGTATGTGTGTACATGCATAGAAGCCAGAGGAAGATTTTAGGTGTCCTGCCCTAACACTATTCATTGTACCCCTTTGAAACAGGGTATCTCATTTAACCTAGTAGTAGGCTGGAAGCCAGCAAGCTTCAGTAATCCTCCTGTCTCTACTCCCAATAGCACTGAAGCTATAGAAATGAACATTGGGGAAGCTGAGGATTTGAACTCAGGTCCTCGCATTTGTACAGCAATAACTATTTATTACCCATTGAGCCATTGCCCTAGTAATTGCCTGCAATTGAATCATTGCTATAATTCATCCTTTTACAACCAAAAATTTATAGTTGCTAGAGTATAGGTTATGGCTTAATAGAAGGCAGAAATGGTTACTAATATATCTATGCATTGTATAACCTAGTAATGAGTTCAAATTAGATTAATTCTGGTGAAAGGGCTCTTATTAGTTTGCTTTCCTGTTGCTATAATAAAACACCATGATCACTTACAGAATGGAGATAGTTCATTTTTGCTTACAGTTCTAAAGATTTAATATTCCATAACGGCAAGGCAAAGGCAGCAGGCAGACATGGCAACTGGAGCAGAATACTGTGAGCTCATATCCTTTACCTTAAGCATGAAGCAGAGAGGGCAACTGGAAATGGCACAAGTCTTTAAACTCTCAAAGCCTTCCTTCAACAAGATAATACCTCATAAACCTCCCCCAAACAGTGCCACCAACTGAGGACCAAGAGTTCAAATACTTGAGCCTATGGAGGAACTCATTTAAACCACCATAGAGTTTGGGTTAAAATTACAGAGCCAACACACATTTTAATTTCTGCTATAGGTTCTACTGTTGTGGTTCTTGCCTTCAAGAAATGTAAAAATGGGCCCCTAGCAAGGCGGAAAATTTTAGTGGTTATATAGACAGTGATAACACTCCACTGGTACTAAAAATAAAACAGTCATGGCTATCACCAGGTAGGTCTTAATAGTTATTGTTTACTTCTTAAAACAGTGACTGAGTGGTACTTCCACGTTGCTGGTGAGTGGTATATGTGTAAACAATTATTGAAGGAATGATAAAATAATCTAGTGACTAAAAATGGCTTAAAATTAAGTGTCTGAATATCCAATGCACACAAAGACATGTTATTTACCCATGAAAACAATAACTTTTCAAGTTCTCTGGACCTTTTATAGAAAATTCTAAATACATTGACTTTTCCTTTTTTAATTTTTAAAATTTTTTCTTTCTTTTTTTTTCAAGTTGGTGTGTATGGTTGGATTTCAAAACTTTCTAGGTTTAAATTTATGTATTTATTGTTATCTTTAATAAATTCATTTTATTTCATTAAGACAAATCAAACACTTCCATTGAAACATGCTATTTTATGGGGATTGTTCTTAAGAATGAGGTTCTGGTATCAGTAAATCACAGGGAAGACAGTAACTACTTAAACAGACTCAAACTAGTAATACCAGTACACAAGGGTCATTTACAGGAAATCCCCAAACCCTTTCCACACTATAGATACAAGGCAAAGAAAAAAGGGGGGAGGGAAGGGGGGGCGCAAGAGAGAGAGAGAGGCACTATCCTCTGAGGGTAAAAATACCTACATAGTGCTTTATTGAAATCAAAAGCGGGTGTTGACATGTGGGTTCAGCCCCAGTTTCTGAGTGCCTCTAAATATTTCCAAAGGTGATCTAAGTTCAGTTTGGGGGGGAAAAGCCTAGATTATGCTTGTCAGTTATCTGTATTTTGTGGCTTGCTTTGGGGAAAAAAATATGAACAGAGGAAAACAGTCAGCACAGAAATAAGACCCTCAAACACCAGACACTGGCAAGCTTTTCTGCTCAGCACTACTGGGGGAAACCCAAATAGTCCCTGTAGCAGGTGGATGCTAATCATGGATTATCTAAGCAAGTCCTTTTGTTTTGATTCCATTCTCACCAAGCAACCCTGTGATTGTAATTTGGCTTCCCATGTGGCTTGTCTATAAAGAGAAAATGTACTAATCTCTCAGTTCAACCTCACCAGTCTAATTAACAGCTGTAGTTCTCATTTCAAATGAACAAATTGGCATTAGGGCAAGTACATGTGAGTCTGACCATCCAGTGTGCTAACAAGGTAAGATCTCTGAGTATCTAAGAATATAAGCTCCTCCTTTACTACTGAATCTCGTGTCCAAAACACAGTGTGGTTCATGATAACTGCTCAGTAAATATCTGGTTGAGATCAGAGACCCAAGATGACTTTTCCTAGTGTCTTTCAATTTAAATTGTAATGTATACTAAGAACACTAAAGTTAGATATCAACTGATCACGAAATGAATTCTACTATAATTATTTAAGTTTCACAGCATTCATGTGACTAAAACTAATTTATTATATGTAATTCATATTATACAATTAGAAATGTTTTTTCCAGTTCTAAAACATCACAATTTTCATCATTTTATCTTGAAAAATTCCCTGTGACAGGCAAAACACTCAAAATCTTGTTTTAAAAGGCATATTAATTATTCAAAATGTATACTTTTTAAAGTGGTAACCGTCTCTCCCACAGAAAACATTTTGAAAAGAGCTAACCCAACATTTCCTTTCTGCTTTTCCCCTGAACTCCACAGTTTATTCTAAATATCCAGTGGAGCTATGCCATATCAGAGCCAATAAAGGCAACAATGAAAAAAGATGCTGCTAAGTTATCAAGTTCTATGTATGCTATGATTGCAGCCATTTAAAATATCTCTCATTTTTTGCTAGAATGCCACAAAATCAGAAACCGAGATTCTATCTCTACCATTGAGCAGAAGTAGTCTTATAAAAAAAAACTATAGCTTGGACATAGCAAACAAAAAAAATAATAAAAGAAAAATTTAAACCTGAAGGCAACCTTAAGTAATATAAAAATGCATATTAAGACTATACCTGAAAAGTGGAAAAGGAATCAGACAAGATGCCTAATGCTCCAACTTTTCACCAGAGGGAAGGCACAGAATCTGAATAGAACAATAATAATGTAACTACCTTGAAGAACTGAAGACCTTGTTCAAAGTAAATACAATAGCTGGTGTAATAAAAAGATACAAATAATCAATATCAAGAATTAGGTAGATATTACCACTATCAATTCTTTAAATCATAAATGGTAAAAATACAAAAATGTCGTGGCAAAAAAAAAAAAACAGATCCCATGTAAGAAACGAACTACCAAAACTCACTTCAACAATGGAAATTTAAACTATCTGTTCAGAAATTTATATATAGCTTAAAAGCACAAGCTCAGATGGCTTTAGGAGTGACATATTCTAAACATTTGGGAACAACATAATAAAAAATTCTATAAAAGAAAAACTCTTCCAGGACTACTTTTCAATACACTATACAGTGTTGTTCTTACCCTTGCTTCATAGACTAACAAAGGCATTAAAAAAAAAAAAAACGGGCTGGAGAGATGGTTCAGTACCTAGAGGATGCATTACTCTTGCAGAGGACCTCAGTTTGGTTTCCGGTAACCACATCAGGTGGCTCACAAATGCCTGTTACTCCAGATCCAAGGAACCCAATAAATACTTTCTTCTGGTTTCCAAGAGCACTTGCACTCATTTGAACATATACCCACACAGACATACAAACATAGACACAACTTAAGTCTTTTTAAAATTCCAGACAAATAGTCTTCATGAATATAAATATTCTAAAGGCTTTACTAAATAAAGCCACAAAACATAAAATGTATCCATCAAGAAAGGTAGGATTTATGCCAAGAGTACAGGTTGATTTATTGTACTTGAAAACCCATAATCACCATTTTAACAAATTAAAATGTAAAATAGCAAAAAAAATTTGTGATCAACAAACATAAAAAGCATTTGAGGACAAGAGAGGCAGCTCAGCATTTCACACTGCTTACTGTTCCTCCAGAAAGATGTAAACTCAGTTCCCAGTATCAAATCAGGTGACCCACAACTGCCTATTATCCAAGTACCAAGCGAATCTAAAACCATCTTCTGCCCTCCATGACACACGTATGTATGTGTGCATAAACACACACACTACAATTTAAAATATTAAAGCCATTTGAAAAAATCCAATAACCATTTTTTATTTAAAAATTTTTAAAAAGCTATTTTCAGAAAGGAATTTTCTCAACTTAAAAAATATTTAAGCTGCTGGGGGAGGGTGGCACATGTCTGTAATCCCAATATTCAGAAGTCTGAGGTAGGACTGTAAATTTAAGGTTAGTCAAAATCTGCTCAAAATGTGGGGTGGGAAGTTATCTAACAAAAGCTTGCAATCAGCTGCTTAATTAATGCCAAAAGGCTGAATGTTTTCTCTCTAGCTTCAAGAACAAGTCAAGTCTTTCCATTCTCTCATTTCTATGCAGCATGATGGTTGAACATCATGTACTGACAATCTTATAAATACAAACAGTAGAAAGGAAAAAGAAAAGAACATAATGAGGACATGGAGAAATAACTCAGTTGGTAAAATACATGTTATAAAAGGATGAGAAACTGAGTTCAATCCCTAGAACCCAAGAACAAGGCCCAGCATGGTGGTACATGTTTGTGACCCCAATGAAGCAGAGACAGATTCCAGGGACTCAACATCCAGCCAGCCAAACCCAAATGTGAGCCATGAGTCCTAATGAGAGATTCTGCCTCAAAAACAGGGTGGAAAACTGTTAAAGAACACCCCTATCTATCCACAACCACACTAACAAGAAACAAAACAATGAAATTAAGAGTTACTTTTTGGAATAGCTAAAATAAACAAAAAAAACCCTTTAGCTAAATAGTAAAAGGGGAAAACCACAAATTTTCATTTTAGGATACTATATCTGATAATACAAAATTATAAAGAGTGCATAGGAAAATACTGGAAGAATCCAAATCCCAACAAATAGAATAACAAAGAAGAAATGTAACATATCCTAGAAACATTCTTACTACAACTGAATCATGAAAAAATAGAAAAAAATAAGACTGAACCAATAACCAAAGTCTTCCAACAATACAAATCTAAGGACCTAATAGTTATACTGATAAAATTCTACCAAACATTTAAAGAAAAACTGATTCAAATCAAGGGTATGGCTCAGTGGTAGACTGCATGCCTAAAATACACAATGTTTTATGGTTAGTTTCTACCACCTAAAAAAAATTTCAAAATTATCTAGATACCAAAGATCTGAAAAGTAAAACTGCAGAGCAGTTCTCTTGATGAACAGGAGTAACAGAAACCTTCAACAAAATATTAACAAAATAATCCTAGTGGCACATTAAAAGTAACATACATTATGATCAAGAAGACTACAATAGGGCTGGAGAGATGTGGCTCGGGGAATAAGAGCACTGGCTGCTCTTCTAGAGGACCTGGGTTTGATTCAAAGTGTCCACATAGTTCATAAATTTATGTAACTCTACTACCAGGGGATCCAATGGCTTCATCTAGCCTTCCTGTGCACTAGGCCTGCACAGACTGCACAGACATACATGAAAGAAAAATACATATTATATATAATATATAAAATAAAATAATAAAAATATTTAGAAAAATACAATAACCAAACACATTCATTTTGACAAGTTGATAAAATGCTGGTGAAAGAAAAAATGATGTCAATTATTGGGTGGTGGCGCACGCCTTTAATCCCAGGCAAAAGTAGGCAGATCTCTGTGAGTTCAAGGCCAACCTGGTTTACAAGAACTAGTTCCAGGACAGAGGCAGGTGGATCTCTGTGAGTTTGTGGACAGTCTGGTCTACATAGTGAGTTTCAGGATAGTCAGAGCTACAAAGAGAAACCCTCTATGGGGAAAAAAATTAGTATGGTCTGGAGAAAGACTTTGAAGCAATAATTTCTGGATTCAAATCCTGGAGCCACTATTACTAGTGTGTGATTTTGGATATGTTATATAGCCTCAGTTTCTTCATCACAAATTGGGTATGGCATTATCCATTTACCAGGTATGTTCCTCAGGACCTAAATAATATGCAACCTACAGAACAGTGCTCAACACATAGTTAATAGCTGTGCCCCTGTGAGCTATTTTTTCATTAATCACAGCTCTAGCTTTTCTCCTTCATGCAAAGATACTACCTGTTTCCCCACCTGATAAATGTGAAGGTTTAATGACACTACCTAGAAAGTCAGGAGCAGTTCTATTTTTATAAAACTATGAAAATTATATAATTAGGAAAAACAACAAAAAGTACAAAGCTAACATCCTACAAAACTTTAAGATATATATGTGTGTGTGTGTGTGTGTGTGTGTATATATATATATACACATATATATTTCAGTCTTCAAATCTGTGAGTAGTTTCTATACACTTATATACTCAAACTCAGTAATATCTATATCTGTCCATACATATGAATATATACACATATATACAATATAAGTATATATTGTGTTTGATTCTAAAATTTACAAAATGTGTTTCTCCTCCCCAAAAAAATTAAAATTTGAATTAAAAATCACAATACTACAGAGCAGCAAAGATGAGAAAAATTCAATTGTCAAGTAATGGATGAATAAATAAAATGTGATATATGCATACAATGGAATACTATTCAGCTTTAAAATGGAAAATATCCTATCACAACTACAAGACACTAAGTGAAGCCAAACAGTCACAGAACATAAGCACTGATTCTATTTACATAAGGTATCTAAAGTAGTCAAAATAAGAGTCAGAAGAAAGAATGAGAGTTTGTAAGGACTAGCACAAGCAACCTGTTATGCAATGGGTAATAAGATTGTTTTAAGATGAAAATATTGAGATGTTTCAAAACATGAATATAATTTGTAATACTACATATGTATCTTATGGCAGACTTTGTTGTATGTTTTTATTATAATAAAAAGAGTACTTAAAATGAGAAAATAATAGTAATTTAATATTTTGTTCCATTGTCATAAGATGACACAAACAGAATGCTAAATATTAAACCCCTAACAAAAATTTCCTTACCCCCAGAATTCAAGTAGTTTAAAGCACATATAACAAAAAGAGTTATTTAAACTACTTTACTGTGACAAAAATATATCCAGATATTGTCCAAGTGAACAAAATATTTCCTAAACATACATACAGCATGAAAGGTTAGAAAGATTTTTTTTTCCTGGCCAAACTTTGTATTTCACATACTACAACAGATGTCCAATTTAGCTGAATTCAAAGAGAAACAACTGTGTGGAACCTATCAGAAGTGTTAATTTGAAAATACATCTCAAGAAAGCTTAGAATTCAATAAAATGTTTGAAAAAGTATTTGTCTTAACCATCAAATCGTAACAGTACTATTTATTAGTGACTGACATAATGATCTCCTCTGAATTATTAATTTCCAAGGATTAAACAAGATTTGCCTGAATTTAAAGGAAAAGCAATTCTGGTTTGAAAAAAAACAAAAAACAAAAAACAAACAAAACAAAACAAAACAGAAAACACAGATCAAGCCTGTCTTAGGTCTAGATCACATTCACTCAAAACTTAAAAATCACATTGTTTCTGGTTAAGTTTGTTGTTGTTTATATTTAAGTAGTTTCCAGGCACCCAGTTTCTCACTCGTACTACCAGTTGACACAATTCTCAACTGCAAATTTATTAAATGTCATAAGCACCTGAGAAAATAAGAAATAATCACATAAAACAGTGAGAATAAACCAAAGCACTTTTTCTATCAGAAAATGAGGACCTACATTCTGTCACAATCGTTCTAGGGGAGCTGTTTTGACAGTCATCAACAGCAAATAGAACTCTATCCCCAACCTATATTACAGAAAATTTAAGTACAGTTTTGTAAACTCTAGACTATCCACAGATCTATAACAAGGTTGAAAAAGCACAAACTACTCTCTGTGCATGCTTTCCTATAGTTTATAAGGTGTTTTTCCTGAAGAGTTTTTCAGCCCTTACCTATTTAGGAAAGGAAATGGGGGGAAAAGCTATACAAACCAGATCCACCCAAAAACAGATAGAGGAGGGAAGAGAAAGGAGCCTTTAAAATAACTGTGCATGTAATAATTATGTTTTCCTACTTTACCCCCTCCCTTCACTGTGCATTACATTGTCAGCATGAGTCTTTCAGATGACTTTTAAGTGGCAATAAGAGAGTAAGCATTTCTGTTAACTGGGTAAAAGGTAGACAAAAAAATCTGCTCAGACTTTGTGAAGACTATAGATGGAACAGACGAAGTTACTTAAAACAAATGATAAAACCTATTAAGACATATGGACCCAGAAAACTTTCTTTATAGATAGACATTTTCTATGATGATTTAGTACTTTCCAATTACTACAACAGTGTTTGGAACACTACCAGAATGGTGAGATCCAAGGAGCTCTCCCTCTGGAAGGAAGACTCCTGGGTTTAATTTCATATCAGTCCTGATTCTGGCTCCATCAGACTCTATGGATTTACTCTTTCTTCATTTGTAAAGTGAGAAGGCTGGATTATAAGGTTCTTTTCATCTTAAGTGAGTCTACATGCCTAATATTTATTAATCATTTAAAATATCTTTCACTGCTAGGGATGTAACTGATGGTAGAATTCTTACATAGCATATTCAGGGTCCTGGGTTCAAATCCTAGAAATGCAAAACAAACAAATAAACATCATCCATGTCTATTATTTGAATAATTACTTTTGCAGACTTTTGTATTTTGTACTTCAGTACAAGGACAAAAGAAAATACATTCTGCTGAGAACAGCTTCTCTGTTCTTCAAACTTTGAGGTTCTATTAAAATCCTCCTATTGAACTACAAAGCTGTGGGTTTTTATAAAGTTTGAAGATTAAAAGGAGATGCAAAGCCTTCATAAGACACTAGGCTTAGCACACCAGCTCAAAATACATGCACTACAATCCCAGGCCTTGAAAGTATCAGCCTTTACCACAGTGCCTGTATGTATCAGCATCATGATTCCCATGATGCACCTGTGTGCTCCACATTGAGGCTGAAAAAATACTGAAACTCAAAAGGAGTAAAACTAGAATGACTGCAACAGAACAGCCAGTATAAGATTCCATGGGTGTTTTGTCTGCAATTTATTAAACCACCTGGTCCACAGATGCTTTCTCTGAAACCTATTAACCCTTCTTGCTCACAAATCAGTGATTCTTTGGGTAACTCAGTGTACAGCAAGGATGTCAGCTAACGGTTATGTACTGTAGGATGTAGATAGGCTGATCACAACGAAAATGCAGCAAGGCCAGTATTTCACTTCAATTATTAATTACCAAACAACACAACTAAGGACAACCTTTAACATTAAAACCATGGGCTAGAGAATTTTCTTCAAAAACTTTTATTTTTCCAAAGTGACCTCTAATAATAGGTTTTATAAACAAAAGAATTAAAGGAGGGAAAAGCCACTTCATTTAAAATTTGAGAAGTAAAAATGTGCACATATCAACCTGTAAAATAATAGATACGGTATAAATACATCAGGTTAAAATCCCACTAGGTATCTAAAAATAAATAGTTAAACCTCTTGCTTTCAAGATAATATCAAGTTTTGTGAAAGAATCTCAAAGAATTTAATATACATCATTAATTCCCATAAACCCTTGACAAGTGTGGCAAAAAGCCAATGCTACAAACATTATAAATGAGAGGCTCAGCACAAAACAATTACAAGATATGTCAGAATTATTCAGCAAAAAAAGAAAAAAAGGATTAGGTTCTCAATTCAGGCTTATAGCTTCACTATTATGAGGCTACTTTTTATTAGCTAAAGGGCAAAGATTCACAATTCATCATGACAGAAAAGTCATCTCAACTCAGTGTATTTAAGTTCTTATGGCATGTAAAACAATATTGACTCCGCTGCTCCTTCACAGATATTTAGAATACTGATAGTAAACCTAGAGAGTGGGGTGCCTGGCACCCAAAAATCCAAAGTAAATAGCTAAGAAGTCTATCCTCAGCCCTGGGTAAAATATAAGGCCATATTCAACAGACAAAGCTTGTGTGTGCTTTTTTTTCATTTGCTTTTTTTTTTTTTTGAGAAAAAGTTTTAGAACTTGCTTTGTAGTCAGGAATGACCTTGAACTCACACAGATCCACCTGTCTCTGTCTCCCAAGTGCTAGGATTAAAAGTGTGTGCCACCATGTCCAGCTTTTGTGTGTGCTTTCTTAAAAACCAGCCTGAGACACATTTTGTTGACAACAATTTTCTACTGTCTTATAGATTTATGAAGAAAACAAACATGCACCTTCATTTCGAATCATTACCTACACACCTCCCACTAAGGAATGATCAGCCTAACATACAGGTTATGCTATAAGATTGAATGAAGCTGAGGGATGGACTGATGTCAGGCTGACACACAACAGATGACAGGAACAGGGAACTAGAGGTAGGCAAGGATTAGTAGCAGCAACCCTTCAAAAGATGCACTGAGGCCTTACTGCATGTTGTGTGTTAATCCTGAATATTCCACTTAGAATCACTGAACCAGTCTAGACTTGGAAGTATATATAGAGATCACCCAGTCTAAGGTCTAGTCTATCATACTATTGTAATGATCTAAGACTTCTACTTGAATTCTTCCACTAGAGCAACTCTACTTCTGAGTAGGGCTACTTGGTGGAAAATCTCTTATTGTCACTTCTTGTGGGTTAAACACATCTCTGCTTTCTAGAGCTACACAATAGAAATATCAGTGCTGTCTTTAAAGGCAGTTCTAATACTATAAAGCAAATGAGAGGCTTGCTCATTACACTTCATTGGCAGTATGAGCTCATTCTACCTACCTCCAAAGTCTATGAGTCATTCATTCATTCAAGAAGTGTGCATTATTTTCCATCTAAGAGAAAAATTAGCAACTTCTACTGATCACTTACTAAGGATTACATTTACAGTATTTCTTCTCAGTGATTCACATTTAATAACTTAATCTCCCCCCCCAAGAAACACAATGCTTGTATTCTGTTCATTCCCATTTTATTACCAAGGATATTAGTACAGAATAATTAAGTAACTTTGTCTAAGTCTATATAATAATAAACAACAGTATGACCTCCAAAGGAATGTTCTTATATTCAAAGAATCCAGTCTGATAGGAAAGAACTAGTACCTATCGCTCTCTTATTTTGTGGCACATCTAGAAGGCTCCTTGTAGTAATAAGGGCGGCGGGGCTGCATCCCCAGCATCCCAGCCACCTGCTAGCTTATGCCCGAAATAACAACACACAAACTGTATTCATTTAAACACTGCTTGGCCCATTTCTATCTAGCCTCTTCTAGGCTAATTCTCACATATTAATTTAGCCCATTTCTAATCATCTGCATAGCACTGCTAGGTGCACTTACCAGGAAGATTCTAGCCTACGTCCATCCTGGGTCGGAGCTTCATCGCGTGTGTCTCAGAGAGCAGAGCTATCACGTCTACCCGGGAGAGGGGAACATGGTGTCTCTGCTCCAGAGTGCAGAGCTGTAGAGTTTGAGCTCACTTCCTCTTCCTCCCAGCATTCTGTTCTGTTTACTCCTCCCACCTATGTTTTAACATACGAGGGCCAAGCAGTTTCTTTATTGCTTAACCAATGAAATCAACAGATTGATATATGACACTCCCACATCAGCTCCTCATATTTTAAGGTATTTGTTTATAATCAAAATTTCTACAAACAGTATCCTTCAGGACAGGGTCAAAATTTGCCAAAAAATCATAATATGGGTGTCCCCCTCACTTGATAATTCTTTAATAAATTTTTCAGGGCATAGTTGCTGTGTAAATTAGAGATCTCCAATTATAACTGCATTCAGTGCATACTGATTTGGCCAAATCTAAAGACACCATGAGAAACTCAGATCATTTAACAAAAATCAAATCATATGATCTATTTACTCAATCTATCAAAGGTAGAAAACCAAAATTGGCTGGTCCTGTTTTTCTTGTTTGTCTTAGAAGTAACAGTTAATTATGGTGATTGTAACAGCAAAGTTACATATTTCTGGGGAGAGTGTAAATCCAATGTCAAGCAATTTTAAGGAATATTTTAAGACCTCACATGCTTTAACCTAGAAATGGCACTTTTGAAAGTTCACCCCAAGGAAATCATCACTAATGCAAACCAAGTTTCATGTTTAAGATGCTAATTGTTGCTCTGGAATAATGTTCTTGTACATTGTAAAGATTTGTCACTCATACTGGTCTAATAAAATGCCAACTGGCCAGTAGCCATTCAGGAAGTACAGGCCAGGTGACCAGAGTAAAAGATTCTGGGAAAAGGAAAGGCAGAGATGCAGTTGCCAGCCAGATGCAGAGGAAGCAAGATGAGAATGCCAGGTACCAACCCACATGGCTAAGCATAGATAAAAATTATGGATTAATTTAAATTGTAAACACTAGTTAGTAATAAGCCTGAGCAACGGGCCAAATGGTTTATAATTAATATAAGTCTTTTTGTGTTTATTTGGGAATAAATGGCTATCGGACCATCTACAAATTGTGGTGCTATTTATATTATAAAAACTATAAACAAAAAGTTCTTATGGCATGTAAAACAATATTGACTCCGCTGCTCCTTCACAGATATTTAGAATACTGATAGTAAACCTAGAGAGAGGGGTGCCTGGCACCCAAAAATCCAAAGTAAATAGCTAAGAAGTCTATCCTCAGCCCTGGGTAAAATATAAGGCCATATTCAACAGACAAAGCTT
>NW_004949184.1:1225982-1231304 GCF_000317375.1 Microtus ochrogaster
TAATATAAGTCTTTTTGTGTTTATTTGGGAATAAATGGCTATCGGACCATCTACAAATTGTGGTGCTATTTATATTATAAAAACTATAAACAAAAATGTCCTCAAACAGGCTTATGAATAAATTATGTCTCCTACCTAATAAAATCATGTTAATTGTTTTTAAAAATTATTAATTATAAAGCAATATAACTTGTACAGCCACTTTGGAAATCAGTAGAGCAGTGTCTCAGAAAACTGGGAATCAATCTACCTCAAGACTCTGCTATACCAATCTTGGACAGATACCCAAAGCATGTTCAATCATGCCAAAAGGACACTTACTCAACTATGTTCATAGTAGCATTATTTGTCATAACCAGAACCTGGAAACAACCTAGATGTCCCTCAACTGAAGAACAGATAAAGAAAATGTGGTATACTTATACAATGGAGTATTATTCAGCTGTAAAAAAAAATGACAACATGAAATTTGCAGGAATGGATGGAACTAGAAAAACTCTTCCTGAGTTGATGTGGGAATTCCCCTCTGTATGCTGTGAATACCATTTGGTTAATAAAAAAAACTGTCTTAGGCCTGTGATAGGGTAGAGTAGAACTAGGTGGGGAAAACTAAACTGGATGCTGGAAAAAAGGAGGCAGAGTCAAAGAGAAGCTATGGAGCTGCCACTAAATACAGACATGCTGGAACTTTGCAGATAGGCCACAAGCCTCGTGGTAAAATATAAAATAAAGGAAAAGGGTTAAATTAAGATGTAAAAGCTACCCAGTAAGAAGTTAGAGCTAATAGGCCAAGCAGTGATTTAACTAATACAATTTCTGTGTAGTTTTTTGGGGAGTCTGGACTGCAGGAAAACTAACAAGCAGCTTCCTACTACACTGAATGAGGTAATCCAGACCCAGAAACACAAACATGGTATGTACTCACTCATAAGTGGATACTAGATGTAAAGCAAAGGATAACCAGGCTACAATCTACAGCCCAGAGAAGCTAGGTAACAAGTAGGACCCTAAGAGGGATGTATGAATTGTCCTAGAAAGGGGAAATAGATGAGATCTCCTGGGTAAACTGGGGGTGGGAATAAAGGGGAGGGGATGAGCATTGGTTGAGTAGGGAGAGGGATGGAGAGGGAGAGCATTGAAAGAGTTATCTTGTTAGAGGTAGTCATTATAGGGTGAGGGAGGAATCTGGTACAAGGGAAATTCTCAGGAACCCACAAAAATGACCCCAGCTAAGATTCCTAGCAATAAGTGGAGAAGGTGCTTGAACTAGGCCTCTTCTGTAATCAGATTGGTGACTCCCCTAACTGTCTTCTCAGAGTCTTCATCCAGTAGCAGATGGAAGCAGATGCAAAAAATCACAGAAAAGCACAGGGCTGAGCTGAAGTTCAGTTAAAGAGGGTATTATATGGGGTGTGGGTAGGGGGGTCAAGATTAAGACAGGGAAACCCAGAGACAGCTGACCCAAGCTAGAGGGAGCCCAGAGACTCTAAACTGACAGCTGGGGAGCCTGCATGGGACCAAACTAGGCCCTCTGCTTCTAGGTTACAGTTGTGTGGCTTGGTCTTTTTGTGCCCTGGCAGTGGGAGCAGGATCAATCCCTGGTACATGAGCTAGCCTTTGAAGCCCATTTCCTATGGTAGGATGCCTTACTCAGCCCTGATACAGGGTAGAAGGACTTGATCCTGCCTCAACTTGATGTGCCAGGCTTTGTTGACTCCCCATCTACTCCTAGGATGGGTGGGGGTGGAATAGAGAGGAGGTCCGGGGAGCAGTAAGAAGGGAGGGAGGGGGAACTGAAGTTAGTATGTAAAATGAATAAAACCTTTAAAATAAAAAATAAAATTAACAGCACTAGGGAGGCAGAGGCAGGCGGATCTCTGTGAGTTTGAGGCCAGCCTGGTCTACAAGAGCTAGTTCCAGGACAGGAACCAAAAGCTACGGAGAAACCCTGTCTCGAAAAATCAAAAAAAAAATTAAAAATTACTAATTATAAGGAATTGCTTAGTTTAATTTAAATAGCCAGAAATTCTACAAACATGAACTACATTCTACATAGATTCTGGTTGAAAAAATATTCTGGTGAACATACATATGTGGGCATATATGCAAACATAGGAAAAGTAAGCAAAAATTAAATTTTAGATCATGGGTAACTTTTATTTTCCTTTATTTTTTTCTGTATTTTCTAGCCATTTCACAATGAACATGTAATAATCCTATGGAGGTAACAAGTGGAAACTATGGTGATGAATCATAGGAAGCTGCTAATATTCAACTGTTCTGGATTTTTAAAACATACAGTTTCATGGAATCCAAACTAATATTAAACTTAAACAGTTTAAAAAAAATAACAACACTGGTTTTGGTTTAGGTAAAGTAATATTAATCCTTGGTGATCACTGTAAAATGCCACAAAACAATTTAGAATTGTATTGTATAACTCACTAGTTGCATTTTTCTATTATTTGCCTTTAAGAAAACAGAATCAACATTCTCTATATTCACTCTTCCAGAAGCAAACCCTAAAATTCTAATATGGTTATATAATTGGTATCTCAAATTACAAATTATGATTGACCCTGCTATTTCTGTCCTGGGAAAAGACAGAAACTGAAACGTCTGTTACCTCTTATTGTACAAGGTGCTAAAGAATCCCATCTTTAGGTCAAACACAATGTCTGAGTGCTGTTTAGTCCTGTTTACTAGGAAACTGACACTGTGAAACACCCTGACTGAGTTTCACTTCTTGTCGTCCCGATCTGAATGTGATCAAAAAGATCTGAAATTACTCTGTTATGTGAAGTGGGTTTATTTTTTTATTTTTTTTTTTCGATACAGGGTTTCTCTGTAGCTTTTTTGGTTCCTGTCCTGGAACTAGCTCTTGTAGACCAGGTTGGCCTTGAACTCACAGAGATCCACCTGCCTCTGCCTCCCGAGTGCTGGGATTAAAGGCGTGCGCCACCACCGCCCGGCCACGAAGTGGCTTTTAAGTATGGCAAAGCCCAGAATATTTGCTATGCAGAATTCCTTAGAGATTACCTATATCTGTTTCATAATCCTATTTTTCTTCATAGATTCTATATCAAAGATAAGGCACCACATTAGGAACCACAACTGTCTTGAACATTCGAGTATAAGATGTAATACCTATGAAAGGAAAATGAAATTTGTAAAAGAATACTTCGTTACTTGAAATATTTTCACCTACCTTGGACTCTGATGTCCATTTGACAATCTAGTTATAGTTATGCCTCTTTTCATTATCAGTGGGAAGAGATGGCAGTCTTTTTTTAAAAAAAGAAAAGAAAAAGGAAAAAAAGAAAGAAATTAGTTCCCTTGCAGTCTTCTCCCAAAGGATTGATAGGAGTTTCTGGCAGGAAGATTTCAAATTCTGTTGCCCCACAGCAAAAGACTTTCGGGCAGGAGGCTTCTCAACCTGTCGGTCATGACCAATAGATGGTTGAAAGCCTTTTGCAGTGGCCACCTAAGACCATCGGAAAGCAGATATTTGCACTATGATTAATAATAGTAGCAAAATTACAGTTATGAAGTAGCATACGGTTGGGGTCACAACAATATGAGGAGTTGTATTAAAGGGTCGCAGGAAGGTTGAGAAACACTGCTTTTGAGTGTCAATCATATAAAGAGAACTCTGCAATGTGAATGATTAGTAATCAGATAGCTCCTGAGTAAATGACTGGGGTCAAATTAGGACTTACTCTACTCTTCTTAGTGGAAGGAGGGGCAAAAGAGAGGTATAGCTTGACTTTTAAAGTAAGAAAATAAAAAGTCATAGCTATAGAAACAAGATTTTTTTTCCCTTACCAAAACCCAAAACAAACTACTGTTGTGAATTTAGATTACTAGCTAGAAAAATGGGTCCCCTAACTGTATTCCTAGCTCATGACTCCTCTCAAATTTCACCTGCAATGACACCATCTCAAACTTCTCTGAAAAAAAAAAAAACTGGCAATAACCTAAGAATTAATAGAAATACAAGTGAGAAGTATTCTATGGACATGTGCATCATTCTGTAGTTCCCAGGTAGTGTTTGTCTTTCTCCTTTTCTTTAAATACACTATATCCACACACTATGGAGAGTGTTCACAGGTCAGTACCTTTACTCCCCCCACGACCTCTACTCCTAATGCAGTCTTCAACCAGGGTCTATAGTCCTACTTTTGTATTCTCAGAACTCAAAAGTAAATCTAGCATAGGCAAGCCATGGAACTGAAGTGAATATGGCCCTTAAAATCTTCAATTTTAACAAAAAGTTCTCTATTGAAATATAGTTAAAAAAAATCTGATCCAGCTTTTTGGTAACTGTATCAACCAGTAGTTATCAAGTTATCATCAATACAAATATTTTTGTCTATGTTTCCTGTATTTCAGAAGAGTGGTACAGATTGTGAGAGGTCGTGTTCATTTTAGCTACTCAAAATAAAGAGACCTTGGCAATTTACTTAATCCCTTTGAGGCTTTATCCTCATTTGTAAAAAGGGATAATATCCTCTACCACAGGGTTGCAGGGGATTAAATGAAATTGAGTAAATTCTCTATGTGGATAGCAAGTGGACTCCCAGCCAGAAGCTTCCTAGCATCTACTTCATCCAACCAGGCTGTCTTTACCAACCCCTGATTGCTCTTGTATGTTTCCAGCTCTTCCACAGATCACACCAGTGCACTTCAACTTACATCTAATCAAAAACTCAACTTTCACCTCCTTCACATCTCCTTCCCTTCTCACTTCAAATCTTGTCATAAGCCACCAATGCCAGAGGATTGCAACTTTGGCTCTTGAGAGATCTAAAGGTCCTGCATTTAGTTCTAATATGACTGCTTAAAAATATGAGATGAATTGGAAGAAGGTCAAGCTCCTGATTTTACATTTAGGACTCAGGTGTAAGCAAATTCAGAAAGCAAGAACACTTGTTCCTGGAAGGAAGCTTTATACTTCCCATTGAAGGAGTATTGAGACAATCACAGGCAGAACAGTGAAAACCTGCAAGTGGAAAGATTAACATGAACTGGGAGAAGAAAAATTAACCCAGCCAAGCAAGTCTAGTACCAGAACATATTTCACTTAGCCCCCCCAACCCCCATAAAACTAATTAGCTCCAATATGTCACTTGACATGATTAAGAATGAAAAAAGCTAGGCATGAATCTTACACAAAGTAAAGAAACAGTAACAGAAAAGAAAAAGTCTATAAATCCTACCAAATTTAAAAAAGCATGGGATCAAACCAGACTCTCTGAATCTGGCAGACAATGAGGGCTGACTGAGAAGCCAAGGACAATGGCACTGGGTTTTGATTCTACT
>NW_004949184.1:1231559-1289352 GCF_000317375.1 Microtus ochrogaster
GATTCAAGGCTAGAATTTATGTATTTTTCATGACACTTCTGATAATGTAAATGAAAGTACTTCATTATTTCTTTGTTTTTTTCTTTTTTCTTTCAAAATACCTTCTACTATATCAGTGATCACATGACTGTAGCTGTAAGTCATTACAAAACGGACCCCATACACTGTTTCTTTTGCCATTTTCAATACATTCTGGCAACATTCCTCCATATTCAATACATCTTTTCTAATAAAAAAGGCATATAATTAATCTAAAAAAACTAATTAGAAAAACCTGGAACTCTACTATGTAGAACATTAAGAAAAATTAGAATGGTAAAGACAGGAAGGCAGCAGGCCCTATTAGCAAGAAAGAACATGACTTGGTAGCTTTAACACATTAAGAGGTCAAAGATAGGACAGAGGGATAGATGACAGAGATAGAAACAAATTATCACACAGGTACACTTTATTACACTGCAGTAAAAGAATAAAGCACTATTTTCCAGGCAACAAACACTTTAGGAGCTTAATATTCACTGTTGAATCCTTAAAAGTCAGTGAGTGTCTTGAAATTTCACCACACAAACTTGCGTCACCACGCTCTTTTGTGTCAGACTGTTTAATTATCTTCAAGACTTAGCATAATTGGAGCCTCAGTCTAAAAATAGGCTATTTTTTTCCTTTGCAATCTGATTGGTAAATAAAAGTTAGGGGAGTTTTTATCTCCTTCATTTGTTTTAAACAACTCCTCTTGCTTCTGCTCATCAAGCAAAGATTACATGAATAAATTTTCTGGATACATTTGTTTATTCTGCTTAAGGCAAACAAACTGTGACCTTCACCATTATATTAGCTAAAGCACGCCACAAACAAGCTACAAAAACAAATGTTCCTGAAGCCTTCAAGATTTCAGGTGTGAACATCAATGATGGCATTTAATTCCTGAAGACATAATGTAACAGAAGGAAGCATTCCTCCACTTCCCTCATCTTTTCACCCTTTGTATCCTTTCCCAATCTTTGTTCCTGTAAGAATTCCATTTCAAGGCTTCATTAATTATAATCCTTCAGTTTTCCTTATAATTGGCATCAAAGGAAATAAAAACAATCAATCTCGGGGGGGAGGATCTATAAAGTAATAGTAAATATTAACTGATCGAGGATGACACATGCTAATACAACCCACACCCTTTTTAAAAAACAACAAAAATGGCTGCCAGCACTGTGAATACATGACACTATTTCTTCCAACATTCTAACACCTCTGACATAGATAAACTCTAAGAAAACACAACCAATATAGCATGGCAGTTAAGAATGAATCAACTGCCTGGGCAGTGGTGGCACATGCATTTAATCCCAGCACTTGGAAGGCAGAGGCAGGTAGATTTCTGTAAACTCTAGGTCAGCCTGGTCTGGTGAGTTCCAGGATAGCCAAGGCAGCACAGAGAAATGCTGTCTCAAATAAATTAAACCATAGTTCCATTATTCACTAGCACTGGGACTTTGGACAAAACACCTACACTTTCAGGTTTCCTCCTCTTTAAAATGGTGTTAGGGCCAGAGAGATAACTCAGCAGGTAAAATCACATGCTGTGAAAACTTGATGGCCTGAGTTTGATCCCTGGAAGCCATGGTAGACCTCTACAAGAGCACCATGGCACATGGGTTCTATGTGTGTGTCTCTCTCTCAATAATAAAATAATTAAAAATAAAAAATAAGAGTTAATAGCACAAAGCCCCAATTAAATGGTATCATAATCAAATCCAGATATAACACAATTAAGAACTGGTTTCTATCATTAGGATCAGGATAAAGCTTTCATGAAAGGGGCAGGTAAAAACATCCTATACCCATACAGATTTTCTCAGTTCAGTGCAATTCACTTAATAAGTGAAACTTTTCCTCCACCTCCACAAGCTTCAGTGAATAGAAACCACATTTTTTAAATAACAAAAAAACTATTTTTCATGAATCTCACAATGAAATGACTTCTACATTTTGTACAAATAGAAGGGATTCTGGACTCAGTTTATTTATCTTAGTAGTGTTTTATTGTTAGTGTAAAACACTTAAAATGGTATCAGATAAAGATCAAATGCTAAAGTTATTTCAGTTATTATTATTCTTAATTTAACTATTAAAATACTATTATAAATGGAGGGGGAGACCGGATCTTAATTCTATTTTTGAGTTTATCATAACTGCCACCAAATATAAATCAAGGGCCACATTGAGGTGAGGGGGAGAACTACTACATTCCAAAAATAAAAAAGAACAATCAAGGAAGCAATAGCATAATACCTGACTATTACTCTATTTTTTACCTGCTAATACCACCTCCACATAACTACAGTGGTTCAAATTAGTAACTAATAAATGGCTTACACACTTCTCAAAGAATAAATGACATATCATGTGCTAGCAAAGATGCCCAAAGTATGATTACAACAACAACATTAATTTGAAGAAGTTTCCCACTACTACTCTTTTGTTGGCACATGTAAATTCAAACAGACAAACATGAAGACAGTGATAGTCAAGTATGGTAGCATATACCCAGTATTTGAGAGGTTGAAGCAGGAAGATTATGACTTTGGGGAAACCTGGGCTACCTAGAGAGATCTATAATAGAAAAAAATAACAGCCAAAAGCTTCAAAGAAGATCCAGAAAGCAAAGAATCTCTATCAATAATCTCTATTAAGTGAGAATTTTCAAATACTAATTGATTTAAGCAGCCTTGTCTCAAAGATCAGATGACTTTCCTCTATGTCTAGTTGACAGTCTATGCCTACCAAAAGTAAAAGCCAAAAACTAGGTGGCATTTACACATTAAATCATCCACCTCTAAAGTTCTATAATATACAGTAATGCTGCTATAGGTATGGAAAGAGACCATAATTAATCAACTCAGCTCCTTTAATAAGCACAGTTAGTTCCTGTCATCTTTAGATCCATAGTCCAAGTTATAAAACAGCCTAATAAAAAAACCTTTTTTACTTCAGCTCCTTTTCATGAAGATTGATGTGGGAGTACCCAGCTGACTGGGTTGCTACCACCTTTGAATGGTCCTGGGCTGTCTAAGAAAGCAAGCTAAGCAAGACATGAGGAAGCAAGCCATTAAAGCAGTCAGTACTCCTCCGTAGTCTCTCAAATTGTTCCTGCCTCTAGGTTCCTGATCTGTCTTCCCTCTTAACAGACAACAATTATAAGCTGAAACAAACCCTTTCTTCCCTAAACTGTTTTTGGTCATGGTGTTTTATCATAGTAATAGAACCTTAAGGCATTAACTCATTTAATTCTTCAACAACCCCAATGGGTATTAAGTTACCCTTATTAAAAATGGAAGTTGAGGCTCAGAGAGGTTAAATAGTTCATCAGTAGTTCTAAACCAACCCAGGAAGAAGCAGAGCCTGGACAGAGAAGGTGTTGAGTAAAAGAGGAGGGTGTCTGAGGCCTGTGGGGCAGAGCCTGGATTTCAACTCAGCCCAACAGTTAATTTGCTCTACAACTTTCCCTCACTCAAACTTCTTAGGCATAAGCCAAAACTTCTAATCTCTTAGTACAGCAATTCAGCTTCACTGTCATGACTCCCATCAAACTGAAGCACTAACAAGAAGATATCTATCATAGCCCTGTCCCTAATTTGGTGGACATTTTTCAAAGCAATCAACGCTGCTTCTCTGTGACAACTAATCACTACCTACCCCCATGAAACATTCTTCCTTGACTTACTTTAACCCTTCTCTGGCTGTATTTTTATATACAGCTTAATTCTAAGCCCTCCCTCCAACATCACCAAGTTGTGGACCCTAATGCCTAAGTTTTATACCCACTTTCCTTTGTTTTTTTCCAAAAAAAATAATTTTATCAATTATTTCTTTCTAAATATCTGATGTAGGATTCTCCTCTGTATGCTGTGAATATATTTTATTACTACTGGTTAATGAAGAATCTGTTTTGGCCTATAGCAGGGCAGAATAAAGCTAGACGGGAAATCCAAACAGAGATGTATAGAGAGTAGACAGAGTAAAAGAGACACCACATAGCTGCCGAAGGAGAACACCAGAACCTTACCGGTAGGTCACAGCCTCACAGTGATATACAGATTAAGAGAAATGAGTTCATTTACGATGTAAGAGCTAGTTAGGAATAAGGCTAAGCTATTGGCCAAACCATGTTGTAATTAATGTAATTTCTGTGTGATTATTTGGGTCTGGGTAGCTGGGAAACAGAAAAGCAGTCTCAGTTTACACATATCCCTGAGTCCCAAACTTATACCTTGACACTGCAAATTAACATGTCCATTACAGAATACAATTGGTCAGGTGGAATAAATTCTAACATTCTACAGCACAGTAGGGTAATATGGTTGACAAGAATTAATTGAATGTTCCAAACTACCTAGTAAAGAATTTGGAATGTTGACAACACAAATAATAAATATCTACAGTACTGAGAATGCCAACAGTCTTGCCCTGGTTGTTATATATTATATTGAAATGTCATATTGTACTCAAAAAGTATATATAATTATGTCAATTAAAATAACAATATTTCTTGAAATTTAACATGTTCAAAGTCATTGTTCCTTTGTCATGTCCTAAACTTGATCATCAGTACTTCAGTCCTACCAATTACCTGCAAAAAGCCAGGAGCTGACCTTAATAATCTATTCTACCCTAAACTCTATATCTCAGTCACCAAGCCTTTGACATTTATAGAGTTTAGTTTTGAAATTATAATTGATATCATTTCTTCATTTTCTTTCCCTCCCCCTACTCCTCCTAATATCCCCTTGGTCTCAAAAATCTGTGGACTCTTTTTGTTTGTTGTTACATTTACATCCTCAAAGAAGCTTCTCTTAGAATGGAGACCATTACAGAAAACCCCAAGGACTCAAAATACGGAAAACAAGACATCATGTAGTACTCAGTCTCAAATGACATATCTACAACACAATTCCTGCAACTAAAGCTCAAAGGCATTGCAGAAAGATTGTAAGAGTCAGAAGAACAAGAAGTTTGCTGCAAGATTGTCTCTATAAATGTCAGAGAGGTTGGCTACACCAGGGAAGTCTCATCAACATGGCTGCCTAAACAAGACCTGAACATCATTTTTTTACTGGTTGTTTTTCTTATATATCTCTTATATTCTTTTCCCCACCAACTGTTCTCATTCCAGTGAAGTTACTAATGTATGTTGCATAGAATATTCTGATAACAGTCTACTAATTAGTTTTCCCTCCTTTGGTCTTTTTTAGATTTTTATTTTATGTAGATGTGTGCATTGCCTGCATGTATGTCTGTGAATCAATTACTTGGAGTGCCCACCAAGAAGACATGGTATCCCCAGGAACAGAAGTCAGAGATTGTAGTAAACAACCATATGAGTCCTGGGAATTAACCTCTTCTCCAAGAGCAGCCAGTGTGCTTAACCACTGAGGCATCTCTCCAGCCCCTTGCTCTACTATTTTTTATTTAAAAATTTTCATAAATATATTTGATTGTGTTGCCTCCTCCTCTAGTTCCTCAGATGTCCATGCCACCTCCCTACCCACCCAACTCTCTCTCTTAAAAAAATAAGTCAACACAAAAACTAAGATTAAAAAATGCCAAAAAAACAAACAAAAAGCCCAGCACACACACACACACACACACACACACACACACACACACACACACCATGGATTTCATTTTGTGTTATCCAACTACTCCTGGGCATGAAGTTTGTCCTGGAGTGTGGTTGATATACCCAGTATCCCACCATTGGAGAACACTGATTTTCTCTTTCCCAGCGAGTATCATTACCAGTAACTTCTTGGTTAGGGGTGGGACTTTGTGTCTGTTTTCTCTTCTCTGTCCTGGAACTTTGTCTCGTCTATATGTGTGTGCTTACAGTCTCTGTGAGTTCATTATCAGTCCTGGTATATCTGGAAGATGCTATATCCTTGGAGTCATTCACCACCCAACAATCTTTCTGCTTGCTCTTCGACACAGATCCCTAAGCCTTAAGGGGGAAGGCTTTGACAAAACCTATTTAGGGTTCAGTGCTCCAAAGGCTTTCTCTCTGCACATCACACACTTTGTGGGTTCTTGTGTTAATTCCCATCTACTGCAAGAAGAAGCTTCTGATACACCCCTCGACTCTTAACCTTCTAACTCAGCCATGCTTCCAATCCACCACAGGATCTTACACATGGTATCTCTCATCCTGTAATGTTTGTTCGTAAAAATTTTCACTTAGTTCACTTTGATCCACACTCTAAATCTCAGCTCAAATACCCTGGGATCACAAATCCTTTAATTTTTCATTCAATGCTATGGGCCATTGCCATTAGCATTTATGTTTCTTTTCTTTGCATCTTTTTTCTTCAGTTGCATAAATGTACATTTGGCCATTAATCTTGAATACTTAAAATTTACCACTGTCTTTCCAACACCAACACAAGTCTATCACCTAGTAGGTGTTCAATATCCTGTGTGATTGCTTCCTCTGGGTTTCCATGAGAAACAAGACAATGAACTACACTAAAATAAAATACTTTGCACCTGCAGCCTACTATAAAATAATCATGCTCACCTATCCCCCACTGACAAAAGAAAATGCAGAGGCTGAATCACTTGCTCAAAGTCCCACCATGCAAATGAATGGGCTAGTGTAGTACCCTAGATATCTATTCCACGAATTCCTTGAGTACATTTGTTTGGATTTTTGTGCCTATGCAAATAAATAAAAATCCTTCTCTTGTTTATTATTAAGTTATTATGAGTCTAGTCTCCAAAGCTCTTGCTCTTGTTTTATCTCATGCCTGTGGGTCACAAGTAATGTCATTTGTCTCCATTTCTCAAGTGATATACATTCAGTAAATATTACTTCAAGAATTTCTGACTATAAGGCAATAACGAGCAACTGAATTAAGTATATCCATCTACTCTAAGTCCTCCTTCTGAAAATAAATTATTTCCCCAGTCAGAACACTATTAAAAAAGAAATATCAAGATTTTTTTCCTATGATGAAATTACCATCTGACCATTGTATTGTGCCACAAAGTCCAGCAGAAATAGAACATGTGCTCTACCCTGTATAACAGTGTTTAAAAATATGACATATGGCCTCAAGAACAATGTACATTATTAATAGACTATGCACATATTCCTCACAGCAACTATCACTCTTTTCCATGGGAAAACACACTACCTTCCTACAGGGGGCTGAAAATGTAACTTGTTTCTATGTTGGCAGTAGCAAAGGGCCCCTGAAATAAATATAGACAAATGTCTGACACTTCAAACTATGAAAGAAACTTAATATCCTTGCTCCAGTTCTGTCCTCAGTCAGCATTTAGCATTAAGGCACATAAATTTCATCACTAGCCTGAAAATACAAACCTTATTTTAAGTATTAAAAAAGGCAATAAAATAGGTAATTGCCACCCCTAAATATATAAAAACTTAGCAATGAGAAGAATTCCAAAGACAGCAAATAAGCCATTTCTGGAAAGCACTTGTGCTTTGCTGTTCTTTAAAAAATATGAACAGGGATTCACATTACTATTACAGTCTACTTCACATTGCTTTTTAAAAGAGGAGGGAACTCTCTAAGGGAAATTTTAGATTTAGAGATTCTACCACATTTAAGTTTAAAAGACATTCAAGTCAATTCAACCACAAGAAGTAATAAAAAGGAAACAAGAACAGCTGTACAAATCAATGTTAGCACTGAATGTGAAAGGAAGTATAAAATTACAAAAAGAATGACTATATAGGCCCAGGGATCTCTGGCTTAAATTCAAACCACTTACACACACACACACACACACACACACACACACACACACACAACAACAACAACAACAACAACAACAACAACAACAACAAAACTCTCACTGCTTTCTAAAACACTATTTATGATCTGGCAAAACAGCACAGGCTTATACTGCCCAGTGAAAAAATAGTCTGGTAGTATCTGCTCAATCAGCCAGTCATGAGTTATAAGCACAATAAGTTTGTTTTGTTAACATGGAGATACTTTAAATGGGTCTGATTACACTATTGCGAAAAAGCAGTTAAAGTCATCAGACAGTACAGGCTGCCTAAAGTAAGTTCTTCCAATTAGTAATAAACATACATACTCTGTGTGGCAGAAGTAGAGTGTAAGGATATCATTTACATTATAGTTGCAAATAACCTGGCATGTGAAATCCTTAAGGTTATTGGGTGTTATCATGTCATTCATAAATCTTACATGACAAATAAGGAAAGAAAAGCCTATGTGGAATCAAAGATCAATACTGCGGATTTTCAGAAATTTTTTTACTTTGATTTAAATAAACTTGTGAAAAGAAGAGGGGGTATGGGAGAGAAAAACATCTATGTCACTCCCTCTTTTCTAAATAATATTAGTCAGGAAATAGCCTATACAGACTGACTATAGAAACAGATAATTAACTCTACTCCAGTTTCCATGCCACTGGTGAACAGTGGTTAATAACTTCACACTTTTCTTTTTGTCTGTTAACAAGGAGAGAACAGCACTTTTGAAATCATTACTGCTCTGTCATCTTGGTTTGCTGCCAAAGCAAGGAGCTTTAGAACACCTGTCAAATAACACACAGCTTGTGAAAAAGAAACATAGACCAAAATAGGCTGAAATAAAATGTTCACATATGCAGAAAATGGGATGAATTTAAGTTAACAGAGTCATTCATTCTAAAGAAGATTGGAGAAGAAAGAAAGAGATTTCAACGGTCATGATCTATGTGATTCGAGTCAATGTAACAAAATTTAATCTCAGGGATCAGTAACAATGACATGCAGCCAGTATGATACTATTTCTCTCTTACGCATATTCACAGTCCAAATGTTTTCTGTAATTCTAAGGTCAAAATATCATAGCAAAAGTATTTCATTTGTGCCTTCTCAAATAAAACTACTTACTACAAATGTACAAGGTACCCATTTTCTTGTACTGAGTATCCTGGCTATTCTTATAAACTCAAAATAGGCTTAAATATCAAGACTCTAGCCGGGCAGTGGTGGCGCACGCCTTTAATCCCAGCACTAGGGAGGCAGAGGCAGGCGGATCTCTGTGAGTTCGAGGCCAGCCTGGTCTACAAGAGCTAGTTCCAGGACAGAAACCAAAAGCTACGGAGAAACCCTGTCTCGAAAAATCAAAAAAAAAATATCAAGACTCTACATAAAAAAGTATCACCTCCATATCAACCCATCTATAATTGCAGAAGCACAAAGATGAACATGACCTAAGAGTGAAGACAAACAAGGATCCCTGCATGGGACGTGGAATAGGTAGGACACAAACACATGTAGACTGAAATCTAATGATAGAAAATCCAATATATAGTTGGGAAAGGGCACAATTTCAACTGAGAATATATAAAATTCATGAATGAAAGCCTGGAGAGGCCAACCACAACTAGAAAGCTAAGACCATGCATTAATACATTGGAATCAGTTGGCAGTAGAAGAAGGATCCACCTTTTCTGATAAAGATACTGGCATATGGGCCCATGCCTGAATTCTTCAAAGCTCAGGTCAGACAATTATGTAGAAATTATGAAAAACTTAACTAAATGCAAAAGAAATATATGAGAAAGTTCCTAAGTGGTCTTCTTGATGAAGCCTTCTTACGTTCACAAAAACAGCTCTATTGCACAGGTGACCTCAGTCAGATAAGGTTCAAACCAGTCTTTCTCTTCCCACATGTGTGCAGCTTGTAATCTCCTAGACTTGATCTTTAAAATTAATGAATAACTAGAGGTGCTGATTTCTAACTATTACTAACCAAAAAAAAAAAAAAAAAAAGAAAGAAAGTCATGCTACGTTTGTATTGACTCATTTTTTTCTTTATTGGGCTACTTTGAAAGAAGTACTCAGTGTTTTAAATTATAGGGATTGTTTTAAATGAAACCTAAGTGTAGCCCACTTATTTATTTCTATAAACGCAATGTTGTGTTATATCAGAGACTAATATATATGTATTAGTTATGTTTAAGTGTATACTGTTTATTGCAATAAGTTTATATAAAAATGCAATGCCTTTGTTTTGTTTGCAGTTATGGAGGTTGAAGGAAGGGACTTGAATAAGCAAGGTAAACATACGACCACTGAGCTACAACCAAACAGATTTACTCTAATTTTTGTCACTAAATTCTCACACATTATTAAAAATCTAAGCTGTCATAATCTGTACTAGACTCTCAGGGAGTGTTTTCAAAGAGCTTCCTCTTCTCAACTTGACATTTAGCAACATTTAGCAAAATTTCTAAACACCAATTTTTAGAAAGGATACAGCAAGGAAAAAAGCAAAGGTTTAGAACAATATACCAATACAAACGACCCGCAGTGAAGACAGCACTTATTTGATGGCAGACGATTATTTCTACAAAATTGAACTGTACATAAGAACCTAGACAAGTTCAGGCTAAGGACACTTACTTGTACTGCATTTCATATAGATTACCACAGATTCTGAACTAACTAGTAGAGTAAAAAGAAAAAAGTCCCGACAATATATATCATCAGTTCTAGAGAACTGCAAAGAATATAGAACCTAACATCCCTAAAATATGCCAAAAACAAATTTCTCTGTCTTTGAATTTTATAATGCAAACAACTTCAAACATGAAGAGCAACCTATAATCATCAAAAAATACTATTTTCATAACATGAATTATAATCTACAAAAGTGCACTAAGCCTTCATTTTAGCTCTCAAAGAAATTCTCATATTAACCTAATAGTTTTGTTTTTGTTTTGTTTTGTATTGATTTTGTTTTTCAAGACAGGGTTTCTCTGTAGCTTTGAAACTCACTCTGTAGACAAGGCTGGCCTCAAACTCACAGAGATCTACCTGCCTCTGCCTCCCAAGTGCTGGGATTAAAGGCTTGTGCCATCACCACCAGGCTTGTTTTTTTCCTTTTTAAAATCAAGAACTAGGCACAGTGCCATGTATCTGTTAATACTTAACCCTGGGGAGGCACTATAAGGCAGCCTGGGATACATACCAAATCTCAGACGAGCACGTGCTAATTATAAGACTGTCCTAAAATAAAATGAAAATGGGGACTGGCTCGGCAGTTAAGAGTTGATACTACTCTTGAAGAGGACCTCAGTTTGGTTCCAGTACCCACGTCAAGTGACTCACAACTACCTATTAATCCCAGGGATATTTGACATTGCCTGCATTGGAACCTGTGCAAATGAGCCTCTCCTTCTCCTCCTCCTACACACACACAAACACACACACACACACAATTACAAATAAATCTTTAAAAAGTCAAAATGTTAACAAGAATGTCAAAAGGACTCTTAACAGTAGCTATTACAATTCTGAAGACAGAATAAGAACTCTTCCTTCTACCACCTTTAGCTTCCATGGGTCTGGTCCAGCAAGAAAATGCCCCAATCTGCTGTATTCTAGGTGACAAAACATACATTTTTAAGGCTATAATTTCACTTCAGGCTATATTTAAAGAGCCTACAGCATCTGTAATTTCTTATGACCAAAAGATTGATTTTCTTCCTTTTTAATACCTTCAGTATAATTTCCTATATTTTCACCAATCATGCCTGACTATGTTTGAAATGAGTCACTCTTATATTACAAAAAAATTATCTTTTGCCACAGAAGATGGCAAAATTTTTCTGTACAATGGTAAATAATATATATTTTAGGCTTTGTGGCAATTACTCAATTCCAAAGTTTGATATAAATACAGTTAAAGATAAATGAGTATGATTGCGCCCCAATAAAATTTTATTTTTTAAAAAAATAGGCAAATAGGTCTGCCAATCCCTGGAATACAGAAATAAGTCCAATAGAGCCACAAAGAAGAAACCAGACAAATATAATTAGATCACTAAGTTATCCTCAAAACAATCTCCAGCAAGACTAAAGATCTAAATAAAAAAGGCCAAGTTTTGCAATATTTAGAAAAAATTAGGACAATATTTGTCTTTGGAGGACAAAAACGTATTTTCAAAATAAGCTTAGAGCCGGGCGGTGGTGGCGCACGCCTTTAATCCCAGCACTCGGGAGGCAGAGGCAGGCGGATCTCTGTGAGTTCGAGACCAGCCTGGTCTACAAGAGCTAGTTCCAGGACAGGCTCCAAAACCACAGAGAAACCCTGTCTCGAAAAATCCAAAAAAAAAAAATACAAAATAAGCTTAGAAAGTGAAAAGAAAAATAACAAATATATGGTGTTAAAAAAAGATGTTTCTTCACAGTGAAAGACCATAAAAAAGCAGCAAGAACAAGCCAGACTAATTTTAATACAAATAACCAAATGTGATTCAGTTTTTGAATACCTAAGAAACAGTAAGAGACCTACAATGAAACAAAATAAGACATCTGTGTTCATATAGGCAATTCAATAAAAAAAAGAACTAAACATGAAAAGAGATCCAACTCTTAATTAAGGAAACAAAAATTAAAATCACATGATAACACTTAACACTAATGAGACTGGCTTAAAATAAAAATTTGGCCAGGCCTTGGTGGCACATGCCTTTAATCTCGGCACTTGCGAGGCTGAGGCAGGTGGATCTCTCGTGAGTTTGAGGCCAGCCTGGTCTAGTTCCAGAACAGCCAGGGCTACACAGAGAAACCCTGCCTTGAAACCCCCCCCAAAAAATTCTATCTAGGTATGGTAGCACAAGTTTGTAATTCTAGTGCTTAAGGGACTAAGGTTAAGAGGATGGCAATTTCAAGATTGCTCTGGGAAAAACAGCAGTGTGGGGTACCCAGAGAGACCCAATAACAAAACCAAGTAAACAAAGCCCAAATAATAACAAGTGTTGACAAAAACATGGAATAATAAGAATTATGTGAGTATATTTATAAATACATGATAAGTGCAAAATCCTTGAAAAATAAACAACAAATTTCAAAGACAAAACTGCATATCAATCTCTAGATTACCATCTGAACCTGTGACAGAGAAGGAATTGTGTTGTGGGTCTTGTCAAACATGTGAACTTAGTTAGCTATTTGACAGAATTTAGCTTATTATGGTAAATAAAATCTTATACATGTCACATTATCTACTATAATCCTGCTTGTAACAAAAAAATAAAAGAAATAAGAACTTGGGAATTCGATATCTTGGATAAAGTTAAGACAATGATAGTATCACATACTTTTAATCCTAATAGCAAGAAAGCAGAGACAGGAGATAGTCAATATAGGCTGAAGAATAAGTTCGGCTTGCTTAAGCTACATATTAAGATCCTATCTCAAAGAAGTGAGGAGAGGGGCCTTTGACAAAATCCAGTACCCCTTAATGATAAAAGTCCTGGAGAGATCAGAGACACAAGAGACATAACTAAACATAATAAAGTCAGTTTAACAGAAAGCCTATAACAAACATTGAATTAATTAAATGAAGAGAAACTCAAAGCAATTCCACTAAAATCAGGAACAAGACAAGGTTGTCCACTCTTTCCACACCTATTCAATATAGCACTTGAAGCTTAGCTAAAGAAACAAGACAACAGAAATATGAAAAAAAATCAAGGGGCTACAAATTGGAAAGGAAGAAATCAAAGTACAATTATTTGTAGATGATATATACATAAGTGCCCCTAAAAATACCACCAGGCAACACCTACAATTAATAAACACTTTCAGCAAAGTAGCTATATACAAAATTAACTCAAAAATTCAGTAGCCCTCCAATATACAAATGACAATAGAACTGAGAAAGAAATCAGGGAAACAAAATAGCCACAAATAACATAAAATATCTTGAGGCAACTCTAACCAAGCAAGTGAAAGACTTCTATGATAAAAACTTTAAGACATTGAAAAAAGAAACTGAAGGAGATATCAGAAGATAATAAGATCGCCCAAGCTTATGGAGTAGTAGGATTAATATAATAAAATTAGCCACCTTACCAAAAGTAATCTACAGATTCAATGCAATCCACATCAAAATTACAATACAATTCTTCATATAACTAAGAGGGGCAATTCTCAGATTCATACAAAAAAACAAAAAACCCTTAATAGCTAAAAAAAAAAAAATACTGAGCAATTAAAGAATTGCTGGAAGTATCACCAACTCCAACCTCAAAAACTGCTTCAGAGCCACAGCAATAAAAACTGCATGGTATTGGCAAAAAAGCAGACACATTGATCCACAGAATTGAACTGAAGACCCAGACATAAATCCACAAACCTATAGAGTCCTAATTTTTATAAAGAAGGCAGAAGTACACACTGGAAAAATAACAGCATCTTCAGTAAATTGTACTCGTCAAATTGGATGTTTAAATGTAGAAGAAGCCGGGTGATGGTGGCGCACGCCTTTAATCCCAGCACTCGGGAGGCAGAGGCAGGCGGATCTCTGTGAGTTCGAGACCAGCCTGGTCTACAGAGCTAGTTCCAGGACAGGCTCCAAAGCCACAGAGAAACCCTGTCTCAAAAAAACAAAAAACAAAACAAAACAAATAAATGTAGAAGAATGTACATAGACCCATATTTATCACCTTGCACAAAACTCAAGTACAAGTAGATCAAAGACCTCAACATGAAACCAGATACACTGGACCTAGTAGAAGTAGGGAATAGCCTTGAACTCAGTGACGAGAAAAGACTTTCAGAACAGAAGACTATTAACACAGGCAATAATATCAACAATTAACAAATGGAACCTCATGAAACTAAGAAGCTTCTGTACCACAAAGGTCACTGTCTTTCTGACAATACAACAGTCTACAGAATGGAAAAATATTTTTACCAAGTACCTATCCTATAAAGGGCTAATATCCAAAATATATAAAGAACTCCAAAATCTAGGTAGTAAGAAAAGAAATTACCACATTAAAAAATAGGGTATAAAAAAGGAAAGAAAACTCAAATGTCTGAGAAACACTTAAAGAAATATTCAACATCCTTAATAACCAGGTAAATAGAAATAAAAGTACTTTGAGATTTCATCTCACACCACTGGGAACGGCCAAACTCAATAACATAAGTGACAGCTCACATTAGTGAGGATATGCAAGTAAAGGGAATACTTATTCATTGCCGATGGAAATGCAAACTTATACAGCCACTACAAAAATCAGTGTGGTGGTTCCTCAGTAAGATAGGAATTGGTCTACTTCAAGACCCAGCTATACAACTCTTTGGCATATACACAAAGGAAGCTTCATTCTGCCACAGAGACACTTACTCAACCATTGTCATTGCTGCTCAATTCGTAACAGCTAGAAACTGGAAACAATCTAGATGTCCCTCAACAGAAGAATAGGTAAAGAAAATCAATGGAGTATTATTTGGCCATTAAAAATGAAATTTGCAGGAAAATGGATGGAACTAGAAAAAAAATCACCGAGTAAGGTAACCCAGATCCAGAAAGACAAACAGGATATGCAATGATGAATAACCAAGCTACAATCTGTAGAACTAGAGGCTAGGTATAGAGTAAGGGTCCAGGCAGGGTGAGGGAGAAAGAGATCTCCCTTAAAAAAAGGAAATTAGAATAAATGGTTATGGATGAATGGGGAGGGGAGCTGGAAGTAGAGGATCAAATGGAAGAGGGGGAGAGACGAGGAAGACGAGAGAGAAAATACAGAGAGGGCCAACTAAAATTATGGGCCATTTAATAGGTCTACAGAGCTAGTTCCAGGACAGGCTCCAAAGCCACAGAGAAACCCTGTCTCGAAAAAAACCAAAAAAAAAAAAAATAGATTGTATAGAAATATAATGCCGAAGTTTCTAAAATATAAACATATATGAAGGTGATCTAAATTAAATCACCAAATAATGGAGACAGAGCTCCAAATGGCTAGCACTTGTCACTAAATGAAGCCTCCAGTATGGAACTGAATTACATCTAATTGAATTTTTGGCCAAATGGGTCCCATTGGAATACCAAACAACCCAGGCTATTGTCAAGACTATAAGTTGCTCTCTATAAGCGGATGGGAAGGCCCCACTGCTGAAGATAACGCCTATACAACTCACTGAATGTGGAGAAGTTGAACTCATAGAATATGGGGAAGTGAAATAGTGCCTACACAGAGCTTTCACTCACAGGTGCTAGCATCTTTGGTACAGGAAGGTACTCTGGACACTAACAAAAGAGAAATCAGACCCAGTCACAAACCCTTTGATCTACAATGGTGTCCTGCCTGCAAGATAAGCTAGTGCAACGATGGCACAAAGACTGGAAGTAACCAACCAATATCTGATTTGACTTAAGGCCCACTCCAAAAGATAGAACCTATACCTGACATTGACAGCCTAGGACCTAGGGTAAAACCAAATACTGCTGTTCTAAAAGAAGGTAGCAATAAAGTAACTCCTGACAACATACTGCTATACGCATAGATCAGTGCCTTGCTTAGCCATCATAAGAGAAGGTGCCTCCTAACAACATCCTTCTATACGTGTGGAGCAGTGTCGTCCTCAACCACCATCAAAGAAGCTTCTTCCTGCAGCAGATGGGAACAAACATAAAGACCCACAGCCAGACATTATGCAGAGAGTGAGAGACCATGGAACCTATAAGGGATTATCTCATTAAATTCCTCCCTTCAGGTCTCAGGGAACCCTGGGAAACAGGAGGTAGAGACGGGGTACGAAGCACAGAGGATGGAAGACAGGTGAGGGTAGAAAAAAACAACAAAGAAAACAAGGCCCTCTAAATCAACATAAGCAACACACATGAACTCACAGAGCCTGTGGCAGCATGCATAGGGCCTGCACAGGTCTGCACCAGATGGGGTACAAGGGCTGAAAGAAGTGGACACATGGCCCCATCCTTAACCCAGAAGCTATCTCCATAGATAAGCACTCCTGTCTCAGAAAACACCGTCTCGAAAAAAATAAAAAACAGGTATTTTTAATGAAAAATATTCGAAAACTGAAATATCCACTTATTTCCAAGTAAAGGCAAAGAACTCTTAATAATTAAAAGATCCTCTTTCATCACAAACAAGCAACAAAGGCAAAAGCCTTGGCCAGTACCGTTCTCAAGGACTCCTCACTAGCACTCCTTCAATCACGGGAATTCAGACAGCCCAGCCTAAACAGTCTCTCTAGTGATTGGCTGCTTTGTTTTTCTGATCTTCAGGTTGAACCCAAATATCTGTCTCTGGGTTTTTATTATTCATCCTACAATGGTAATGTTTGCATACAATGATTTGGATACATGTTCTAAATTGCACAGATTTCAGTTCTGAATACAACTGAAAACAAGATCTTCTACAACTGGTTGGGAAAACAGGCTGGCAATGACTCAACCTACAGGAGGGTAAAATAAAAATGCATGGTCAACTCCTGAACACACTATTTGAAATTGCAATCAGAAATCCAGACCGAAAGTTGTTTCCTCAAGAACACAGATATAAAAGAAGGCAGAAACAAATTAATGAGTAAGTACTGATTATTTTATAAGGACAAATATCTCTGTTATGTTAACAATTACACAATGAGTTTGCTTAGAAATCATTTAAAAATGTTTTAAATTCCTCAATTTAAGAAAAAAAAGTATTTAGAGAGGCAAAATCACATATCATAACATTTCCAATTTTCTTTCAAGTTACCTGTGGTACTATTACTCAGAAAGTTATGTGTCTCCGTGATCAGAGATATGATTTATTCACCTAATGGAAAAATTAGCTAATATAAATTAAATGATTGTTCTTATCAATAAAACTTACAATGTAAAAATCATCATTTTAAACACTAAATCTATTAGACTATTACAATCCTTTGGATCTCTTTTAGCCTTTATTTAGTATTTTCAAAAGTAGTAAGAATCTAAAATATGAAGATATTTAAGACACTAAATGGCCTTTACATTATTGTTCACAGAATATCTTTAATTGATTAATGATCTTAGGGTGTCTATCGCCATCTAGTGAACAATCACTTCAATTACTACAGCAGATATTTGACATTTGATAGTTGTCTTCATGGTTTAAATATTTGTGCCCACTCAGTGTTACCACTCAGGTTTGCCCAATTTCTCTTTTTATGCCGCTTCATACACACATTGAGAATAAGAACAAATACAGATGGTATTGTTACATATTAACATCTAAGTGTCTATAAATGAAGTTTCTATATTTCTTCCCTGGAAATGCTCACTTAATTATTTTTAAATAACTAGTATACTGTGAGGTTCCTACATAAAATTCTTTCAACAGCAACTAATTCCTCTAATATCAAGCAATTAAAAATTATGGGATAGTTGAAGTGAGAAGGGATGAAGTATGAAAGATAAAACATGTAAGAAGACAATACTGATGCCCATTTGACATAAATACTTTTATTATAAACCTGTTTTTAAAAGTACAATTAGAAATTACTTAAGTATTCTAGCAACCATATTACATAACAGAAATTAACAGGCCACCAAAGGCAAATCTGCATGATTCCAACAAAACTCAGCACACATAAAATCTACTTAAAAATAATATGGGAGGGAGGACATCAAGGTCATACCAAAACACAAAATTTTATGACTCCCCAGACTGTGCATTAATCCATATTGAAATGAAAACCCTTATAATCTTTTCAAAGGCATGTTACCAGGATCCCTTCTCATTTCTATATGAACTTTAATTTTAATTTAAACAGGAAGTTTAAATGCAAAAACCTTGCAAGATCTTCAGGTTGTTGCATTACTTTGTCCCTCTCTACCTTATGACCAAAACACCAGTTTATTAAGATGCAAAAGTATTCTAAAATCTCAAATTCACCCCTCCTACCTCTTTAACAATTAAGAAATGCTTGACAGGTGTATGCCTGCAATTATAGCACTTAAAAATCTTGTGTTCAAGGTCAGCCTATGGTATATGGTCATATTCTGTTTCAAAACATGAATAAAAATCTTTAAAAACAAAAGACTCCACAGTATATAGGAAAATGATGGCAAAATAAAACAGATTTTTCACTAGACTATTTATCTGTCAGTGTTACTAACTACTACCAATATTTTAACAATCATTATTATTTTAGTAAATAACTTCTACAGAGATCTTCGGATCTTCCAAACTAAGAATTGGCAGTAAGGACATAACTACAACTGAAGAAGGTATTGTATATAGGAAAGAAGACAGATGAAAATGAAAACGGAGAAAACAGAAACTAAGACTTTGAATCCATGATTTATTTCTAAATTTTTCTGAAATTCTTTTTTAGTGAAGTAAGTACGGATGTTTTATATTTTACTTATTATATATAATTGCTATATTTTATAAAACAAAAAGTAAAAATTTAGCTTAGTTCTGTTATTGTTATATGTTGAACAACAAAAAGTAAAATTTGAGTTTTAAATTCCTTATTAAAAATCTAGCTAAAAGAAAATACTGCCCCTAAAATACAATGGATTAGGGGAGTTGGAGAGATCATTGGACAAATTTGGGGCTTATCATTATCAACGGTGCCCTTTTAAGCTTGTGGATTTCTGAGCCAATGCAGAAAATGTAACAACAGGGATTTCTCAACAGCAAGAGGCACACTCCAAGGGAGTAAATTGTCAACTATTGCCTCTCGTGAGAAACTTAAGAGTAACCTTGATCCAATCTCAATAGTCAACCTATGTATTATCACCCAGTTGGGGCATAGTGAGTGCATTTCCTAATACAAAAATAAGATGGTATTCTATCAGAAGCCACTGGATATATATACAGAAACAAAATTTACATAATTTTGAGGTAAACTTAGCCTAAGAATCCAAAAACATCTTTCTTTCATTTCAACTAGCCCCTAAAAATATCTATATATTTCTTATGTAAAAAAGAAAATAAAAGGTCCATGTTATGCAATAATTGATATTGGAAAGAATGACTGTCCAGGAATAAGGATGAAGACAAAGCAGAACTACACTTGCAAAAACTATCCTTTAAAGGTGAACACAAATACAGTAAAAGACTTAGAATCAGGAAAACGCGGATTCAATTCAAGGTAGCCTCATCTACAAAACAGAATGCTATTATATGCTAAAGGACTCTTAAGTATTTTTGATATAATAATGCACAAAACAGCTCTTAACACACCATCATTATTCAATACATGCCTTGTTCTTTTCCTCTGTGTCCTAACCCACATCTCTGAGACAAAACAAGAGCAAAATGACTTGAAATATCATGATGTGTGCTTCATGTCACAACTGGATATTTACTTGTCAATACGGTAGTCACTCTCCACATGTTACCTATTCACGTTTAAATTCATTTTAATTACAACTAAATAAATGTAAAAATCCAGTTCCTCGTCTAATCAGGAATAACCAAATAAAAAATGTTTACCAGCACCTGTGTTTAGAGGCTATTATATATGGATAGCACACATAAAAATCATTTCCCTCTTAAGTTGTCCTGAAAGTACCAAGTAACAAGCATTTTAAGCTTTTCAGGCCACAGAAGACTTCATCCTGACTACTCAACTCTACTACATAAATGAATGAACTTGGCTCCATTTCAATAAAACCTTAGTTATAAAACACAGATAACAGGTTGGGATTTGCCAATATGATAGCTTGCCAATCATGACTCTAGAGTTTGAGTCCAGATGCTCAGTATGAGCACTGTGAACTATGTTTCAACTAAGAAACCTTAAATTCAATGCAAGAAATCAGTATCTTAATGTACTTGAATTAAATGTTTAATATAACCATGTTTTTACAGATTATAAAAATAAAAACCTCTACACAAAGCATTAAAGCAGATTAACTTAAATGTTTATAAAGTGGAAAGTATTTAATGGTAATTGGTCTATCATCTGTCATCCTCAAGTCAGTATGTAACTCCAGCTGTGACATAGACCTAGAATTCTGGATTCATATGCCCAATAACTTATTGAAAATGCCTAGAGATTTATTACTCAAAGACAACACACAGAAGACAGAGTTTTTGATCCCGTTCTTTGTTTTCTCCCTCTTATTAAAAAAAATATAAGAATCTACTGCTATTCTCCTGAATTCTAAATTGCTCTCATATTACACAGTAAATTATCCATTAAAACAATAAAAATTAGCTCCTATGTTAGCATGACTAATCCAATCTAAATCTAAGCTAGCCTCCAGACATTCTCAAGGTTGCCACCATCTGAATTATCAGAAGAATGTTACTTCTATTATACTCATCCTAAATAGTTCTATACTTATTCAGTTGTTTTCCCAAACTATCCTCTCTTCAACTCAGGTACTCTACTTTCGTCCCATTCACCCCACAAGTCTGGGTCAAATACAAGCTTTACATAATGTTTCACACTCAATCTTTATTGCCTAGAGGAGGCCTGGCATATAGACATTCAATAACTGCATACACACGTGCAGAACTGACAAATTCTTAATCAAGTGCCTATTTGTCTCAAACTTATTCTAAACAAGAAATATTTCAAGCTGTAAAAACCAGGTAATAAACTCAGTTCTCCCATATTGCAGCATATATTTACACATTTATTGATGTGAATTTTATTTTGCCATTTACCTCCCTTCCTTTGCATGTCACCAAGGCAGCCAGTGGTTTGGCATAAAATCTGCTGTAGGAAAATCCCAGACAACCATACATACTGTTTGCCGTGAGCTTCAAAGCCTTCTGTCGGATGTCATACTGCAGACCAACAAAATGACAAAAGATAAACAACAGTATCTATAGATGCTTAAGCATTACATTGGATATCTTTCTAGATCACAATAAGAGGGAGAAACTTTCAATATCCAGGGGTAAGGGGAATACTTAATACTCAATCTGTCTCCCCAGATTCATCTTGCCCTACTCTCTTAGAAGGAAGTACATAGACTACCGATTTCCCAAGATTCTGTAAGATCTTGCTCAGATATGGCCTTAGCAGCTAGAGAAGACTTCAATTCTCAGGCAGTCTAGTGCATCTGAATGATTAGTATCCAAAATAAAACAAGCACACCATACTATTAATCCCACTCCTCAATAACCAAGTGATAAAAAGTGAAACTGTCAAGCAAACATGCTGCAGTGAAAAGATTTACCTGAAGAACAAGGTCCGAATTTAAATCTTGCTGTTTCATTAGCTGTTTGACTTGTTTTCTCCGCTCTACCAGTTTCCGGATCTCTCTGGGCAAAATGCCCATATCTAAGTTTGGATCTGGCAACTCAGGGATCTGTTCTTGTTCCTCATCCTTAAAAACACACAACAGAAACTTCAGACAAGTTAAACATTAATAAAAAATAAATTCTAAAGTAATATTTGACAAGTGCTTTATCCCATTACCACACCTTAGAAATCTTTCCTGTATGAGGAAATCAATAATTTAGATTTACTGTAAAAGGATGGAGTTTTACAAATGTGGAGCAACATGATTGGGAAAATTGGTTTTAGCCAGGCGATGGTGGCGCACGCCTTTAATCCCAGCACTCGGGAGGCAGAGACAGGCGGATCTCTGTGAGTTCGACACCAGCCTGGTCTACAGAGCTAGTTCCAGGACAGGCTCCAAAGCCACAGAGAAACCCTGTCTCGAAAAACCAAAAAAAAAAACAAAAAAACAAAATTGGTTTTAAAATACAACTGTTAAGAAAAATTCCTAAGAATAAAAAGAAACAGCTAAACTCTTTGTTTTTTAACATTTGTACAACCAAACAAAATGCTATAAAATGTTTCACAACAATTACTATAAATGCTTTTGCTGTTAAAAATAAAGAAGTTATATACTAAATCAGCAAATCTCTTTTTAAGATTTGGATCACATTTAAATAGGACATGACATTTCTAAAATTAATTCACATATACACACATATATATTACACATATTCCTTAGTGTTTATGGAGTACCTTTTACCTATAAATTGCTTTGCAATCACCAGAAGAATAGCAACATTTTAGAAAGGCAATCAGTAGTCTTCTTATATTAAAATTTACAGCAGGAAAAATCAGGAAAAGCATTAGGGCTTTTTTCTCAAGCCTCCATTAATCCTATTAACAGGCTGCAAAGAACAGCCAGGCACAGTTACCCTTTGAAAGGCTCAAAATTAAAAATAAACCTTTTGGCTTAAAGCATGTCAAGTCAATGCCATTTGATAACCCAGTCTTTAAAAAGTATGTGATTTTATAAAGATCAATATCATAAAATAAGTACCCTTACAATACTAATAAGGACCTATTGTTTTCCAATATAGCACATGATGATAGCAAACCTATGAAAGAGACCTTGGTATATATTCCACTGTATTTCAGCAACTAGAGTCATATAAAAAGTAATTGAAAAGATTCTTGGGACAGAAAATTTATAATTCATCTGAAGCCCTACCACCACCTACAGGGTGAAACTACCTGCTCTGAAAACCAAATGAGGTGCTGCACATGAAAATGATAAAGAATTCATAAATTAATGCACGTATAGTGTTTCTTAAGATGACCTCTTGGATCCTTCCACTCTATTATATATCCAGAAACCAAAATGAAAAGTTCAAATAAGCAAAACATTGGTAGGCATCAGTTGTGAAAGCAGAAGAATAACTGTCACATTTCTTAGAAAATATCAGGACACAGCAAAAGAGTATCAACAGCAGTTGCTAATTTGGGGGGGGTGTTGTATGTCCAATACTTTCTTTGTAAAATTATCCTCTAATCCCACAGAGAGGTCCACTTTTAACAGTCAGATTTATAGTGAATGAATCCATTCCTGTGGAGAAAAGTGATAGGACTAGGGATGATGACTGACTCAAGCAAGTCTATCAGATACTCTCTTCTAGGAATATGGAACTAGAACTAAAAAAAAAAAAGCAATACCAGACAGTTTGAAACTAAAGAAACTAAAGGATATATAAATTCAGAACCTGGAGGACAAATGGGGAGAAAGCAGGGAGAAAAAGAAGGGAGGGACAGATGGTGAGATGGATAAATGTGATGAGTAATAATCCTATGCTGCACTGAGACAGGATTATTCTAGAAATACGGACAAATGAATCTCAGAAACAGTATGCTAAGTGAAACAAGCCAAACACATGAAAAAATCACACCCTTTATGATTCCATTTACATAGAATGTCCAAAGTAGGCAATTTCACAATCAGAAAAATTCGTGGTTGCTGCTGAGAAGACAAATCTCCAATAGACGATTCCAAACTCATGATCGCACACATGGCCTAGGTTAAGTTCATTAAGTCAAAAAATAAAACAAAAAGACATGAATGTGGGAAGAGGGGCTTGTAGAGAAAAAGGATATAGGAGAGGGTGTGGATGAGAGCAAACAGAATGCATTATATATATTCACAAAACTGGTAAAGAACAAATTAATAAAAATCTACAGTGAAAAAATTAATGACAGACTACAGCTGGGATGGATAGAGGAACTTGTTAGAAGTGACAGCTACATGGATTTTGTGGAATAATCGAGCTGAATGAAGCAATGGTTTACAAACTCTATGAAGACACTAAGAACTAACACTGCACACTATAAATAAGCAGACTGTATGGTAAGTGAATTATATCTCTACAACATTGTTTTTTTTAACAAAGACACAGACCAGTCTAAATCGCTTTTTGATTGGTCCTCCTTTTTGATGAAAATGAAAGTATTTAATTAGGGCTGGAGAGAGAGTTCAATCAGCAAAATACTTACTGAAAAAGCATGAAGACCCAAATTTGTATCACCACAATCGAGGAAAGAGCAAACACGGGGCCAGTAGGAAGGTAAAAGATTTTTTTTGGGGGGGGGAGCGGGTTCAAGATGGGTTTTTCTATGTAGCCCTGGCTATCCTGGAATTCTCTATAGACCAGGCTGGCTCCAAACTCAGAGATCTACTTGCTTCTGCCTCCCAAGTGCTGGTGTTAAAGGCGTGTGTCACCACCTTCTAATGTACAAGCCTCACAGAATAGTTTGATCCCCAGAAACCAGTGAAAAAAGAGATAAGTCCTAAAAGTTATTTTCTAACTTCCACATCAACATTTACACTGACGCACAAACAAAAATAATGAATAATAATGAATATTTTGTAAGGTCAACATGGTGCTACACCCCTATAAACCAGTTGGGGGATGTGAGACTGACACAGGTAGATCCCAGGACCTCACTAGCTAGCCAGTCTAGTAAAAACGATTAGCTCCAGGTTTAGTGAGAGACCCTGTCGCAAAAATTTAAGGTGAAGATTGACCGAGGAAGACACTGGCTGGCAGTCAACATCGAGCATTCACGCATAATACATTTTCACAGAAACACACATGGACACATGAACATATCCAAGAAAGAATGTTGTTAATACAACCATTCAAAGGAAAGAGAAATAACTATGATACTAACCCCTTTGGCTCTTTTACTTCTTTAAGGAATACCTTTAAAATTGACTTCAAAAGCCCCAGTTGAATACAAACCTCTGCAGCTTTCTGCACCTCTGAAGCAACTCTTTGTACTGTTGTAAAACAAATGTTAAATTCCTGAATGATGGAAGGATATAAACTGTTGAAATCCAGGAGTAAAATGAACTTGTCATAAAAACCTAAAACAAAAAAGCCACATAATATCACATAAACGTCAAAAGAAAAGTGCCATCAAAATACCTCACTATATAGAAACTGTATATGGAAACTGTATAACATCCAGCACTGTAAAGCAGATAAAATGGGGGGGGGTTAACTACAAATCTATAAAATGACTTAGATTACAGTAAAATACACATTACAAAAGAAAGAGTGAAAAGACTGCCTTTCTTGAGAACCAGTGACAGTGACAACCAGCCTGCTCTCAGGCAGTTCCAAAACATGTCATTATTATGTGCAAACACCTTCCCTTGTCAATTGTTTTAGAAATTATCATGTTTGATTCCAAAAAACAAACACAGTTAAGTTTAAGTATTCTTTCCCACTATTCTCACCCCACCATAAAAAAAAAATGCAGTAAGTGGTTATACTGCATATATATCTTTTACAACCTCACCTTCAAGGAATAAAATTGTCAGCACATTTACCTCTACAAAAACTGTTTCAAATCAATCAAGAAATGGATATATAAATGTCAGTAGTGGGACGATCGACCCTTTCTTCTTGTAAAAGGATGAAAAGACAACTACTATATTTCTCTAGGACATTTATAAAAAGTTATCTTCACCTTGAGAAGAAACTGACAATATAAATGTCCATTGAAACAGAACTGCAAACTTGCATTGGTAGTAGACAGGGTTTCTCTTTGGAGCCCATCCTGAAACTAGCTCTTGTAGCTCAGGCTAACCTTGAACTCACAGAGATCTACCTGTCTCTGTCTCCCGTCTCTGTCTCCCGAGTGCTGGGATTAAAGGCATGTGCCATCACCAGCCAACTTTACTCCTCATCTCAGTCCCACTTACTCCCTCTGCTCTTCTGTGGTAGATACCATCATCTCCTTTTCAGAGAAAACGAGACTGGAGTAAAAGAAATTAAATAGGCAGCACCCAAACCAATATCTAACACCAAAAGTATCATTCCTTGTCATCACAACTAATAAAATTGTTTGTAAAAACTGTCTCCTCCTGAGTTACTTGATAAAATTCACACTAAATGTGAATATACATAATTATACTATTGAGTATACACACTTGCAAACAACTAAGATGGTCTGAAAAACAGGAAAGATGAATCTCTAAACATCACAAACCTTATCTTTCCCTTCTGCACAACAAAGAAAAGGCACTTTCCAATTAAATTTTAACTCAGTGGTATTTTACTTTCATAAACATTGTTTTCCAAATTACCTGGCACACTGGGCAAAGATGAGGACATTCTCACATAAAGAAGGAAAATTAGGTAATTCTACTACAGGCTGAACAGCAATCTCTATATTAGAGCAGAGACTGAAACTTGAGTAAAGACCAAATTTGAGATATTGTGTATATTTTTCTAACACCTATAAACTAACAGCATTCTAAATAGCTAGAAAAGTAATATATATATAAAAGATAAGTGAAATTTAAGTTTCAAGGTATATAAGTAAAGCTGTGTTGACATATGGCAAAGAATTCATACTAATTCCATGTTAAGTAACTAGTAAACTAGATTTCACATGTGTAAAGATAAAAGATAAAACTAAAGTCATTAAGAAACCAGTTTGCTTACCTCCAATATAAAAACAGATATTTACATTACAATTCATAACAGTAGCAAAATTATAGCTATAAAGTAGCAATGAAATAATTTTATGGTTGGGGGTCACCACAACATGAGGAACTGTATTAAAGGGTCACAGCATTGAGAACCATTATCTTAATACCAGGGGCAAACCAAACTGCTACCAAGTCTTACCAACTTTGGGGTCCAAAACCAAGCCTCCAGCATAAGCCGCTTTCTTACGTCCTTTCTTGTATTTATTGGTATCTCCATCAATTTCTTCATCTTCATCTCCCTATTTCAAATGTAAATAAAACATCACCAGCTAGCAACTAGCTAATGAATTATAATAGTGGGTTACAAAAAATATTTACTTTTACTTAATGGTCCTACCTATGCGGGGAAAAATCTATTACCATATTACGTTTATGGATCCAAATGAATGCCAAGCATGGTAGTTTCTTAAGTAAATAACCAGTTTTCTGAATTCTCTATTTAACTGTCTCTGGAATCCTAGAAATTCCATTTGAGGGCTAGGGGTATAGCTCAGCTAACATAGTGCCCTCCTAGCACTTACAAAACCCTAGTTCCATTACCAGTACCACATAAAACCAGGTGTGATGACACGTACCTGTAAGCCCAGTGGCTTGGAAGGTACAGCCAAGAGGGTAGTAAATTCAAAGGCATCCTCAGATATACAAGAAGCTAGAGGACAGCCTGAGCTAAATTAGAACATGTTTAAAATATATGTATTTTTTAAAAATGAGCAAAAAGAAGAAAATTTTATTTTAAAATCAATAGGTATTAAAATGTTTCATGTTACATAAATGTTGAGATTGTAAAGGAGTTTTACTAAATTCACTACTCTGGCTGGGCAGTGGTGGCATGTACCTTTACTCCTACTATTCGGAACAGAGGCAGGTGAATCTCTGAGTTTGAGGTCAGCCTAGTCTACAGAGTGAATACTGGGATGGCCAATGCTATACAGAGAAATTCTGTCTCAACCCCACCCCCCCCAAAAAAAACACTAATCTTATATTTATGATGAAAAAGGGATAAAACATTCTTCTGATTCATTATCATTATTCTAATTATTATTACTTTTATGATATGGGGTCTTGGTATGTTGTTCTGGGCTCAAACAATCCTCTTGTCTCAATCTCCCAACTCTAGCAAGTACCATCATGCATGGCTGATTGCCATTATTAGTAGGAATTTCTTAAAATAACTATGCCTACAAAATGAAAACTCCACTTTCAAGCAGTTTATTAACAGTCAACATTCAATACCTCTGCAGAAGTTAAATAGATCTAAATTAGTATTTGCTGTACGATTTTCAATAATGTGCCTAAAAATAAATGAAACTGAGTCACACGCTAACACTCAATTCCCATTCTTAATTACTATCAGTACTGATAAAATAGAAAATAGAGTAAGTTTTAGTTCCAAAGTCATAGAATCTACTTCAGAAACCTGATTGGTGTTATAATCGCACTAGTAGCAGGTTGTGTGACCCCAATCCGAAAATCTAAAGTTCAAAATCTGAAGATTTTTAAGTGAAAATTAATGACTCTACGAGCAGAAATTAGCACATCATCACATGTATCAGGAAGTTTAAATATTATAAAATCACTTTCAGTTAATACAAGCACCCATACACACAACATACACACACACACACACACACACACACACACACACACACACGTGAATCCCCAAATTAATTTTGTGTTTAGAGATATATTCCCATCCTAGGGTTTCTCATCACATATATACAAATGTTCCAAAATAAAATAAATAAATAAATCTAAAACACTTCAATCCCAAGCATTTTGAATAAGGGATACTCAACATATCTATAAACTACAACACAAAAACCAAACCTCAAAGGCTAAAGCAACAAAAGGTTTAACTGATATTTAGCTCTGGGTAAGTCTTAGTGAGAGCAAATATTTTCTATATCAAAAAGTCTAACAAAGTCCTCAAAGACATTTCACAATTTTGCCTTTACAGAGAAAAGTAGAGAGGGAAACAACCACACAGATACAACAGAACAAGCTCAAGAATAATCCTAATTTACAGAAAACTAATTATAATTTTAGAAGTAGATGCCAAAGCAATTTTTTAAAAGGTTACCTAGGCAATAAAAAAGGAGGGAAAAGAAAAGGCAAAGTACTATACAATCTTGTACCCACCAGTTTTTGCTGAGGTTTTCTGAAAATCTGCTTGTCAGGCACAATATAGTTGTTTTCATAAAATGCATGAAGCAACAAGAACTCATTTCGTTCAGATCGTCCACCCATCAGTGTTCTGGACTATTAAACAGAATTTTTAAACCGTTGAGCTTAAAACCATCACAAACAAAAGCAATGTTGAGTCAGTTTATTTAATTATGGAACCTCCTTCAACTACTCAGCAACAAAGGTTACTTTTTCTAAACTATCTAGCTTTCTCTTTAAACATTAAGGGAGATAAAGTGAGCTTAAAATACTGTCAGTGTATCACTCCACTAAAAACATCCAGATGTTAGAGATAAGATCCTTATGTTCACTCAAATCTCTACATACTGCACCTGGCATTCCTCCCTCTTTCCCAACCAGTTGTTGCTTTTACAAAAGCTCAGCTTTCAAAATCCCAGCTCCTCATTTTATAAGCATGCATTTAGGTTCATTATCATATAACAACTATCCCAAGAAAACACTGAATCCAACAGGAAATGCTTTTTCCCCCTAAGTTAAATTTACCATAATGTTCCCAGCGATGTTAGTGATCTGCAATGCTAATGGAAGAACATTTAGCTCACACATGATCTGCAAAATGAATCTGGCATCTTTCCAGACTTGTTCCAACAGGTACAACAGATGAGAAGATTCACTGTGCAGAAAAGTAAGAATGAAACAGAATCAAGCAATTAAAAGATACAATGACTATAATCAGAACTTAAAATATTAAAAGGATTTTTTGGTGTACGTAACTTCAAAGTAATGGAACCTTGGCTTCGGAAACTATTTAAAATAAAGTGGCTAAATAATTAGAAATGCATTTATATCACCAATCCCAGTATCCTTCTCTCAACAAAAAAAAAGAGTGAAATTATGTGTTAACTATAGCTTAAAATTTAGCTAGTGTTAACCATAACCTAAAAACTATCTAAATTCTTTTGTTCATTCAATCAGTAAGTATATATTACAAGCCAACTATGTATCAGGCACTGGGTATGACCAAAGGCACAAATTCCTGTCCTGGTGGGGGAAATACAGCATAAAAAAGAAAAATAAATAGATAATATTCATATAATGGTAAATAAGTGTTAAAGACAAACAAAAAGGTAAGAAACAAAGCTGAATTTTTACATAGAGAGTTAGGGAAAAAGTCATTGAAAAGAAAGACCAAGAAGTGACAGGACAAGCCATTATAATAGATGGGTATTTTAGAGAACAGCATTCCAAATAAAAGCACAAAGACTCTGAGTGAGGCACTAATCTAGCAGTTACAGGAACACAATGAAGTTGATATGGCTGGATCAGGGAATAATAGATAGAAATAGCAGTAAAATAACTTCAAATCAACACCACAAAGACATAGTGTATAGGAACTAGTAAGATAAAGTAAGGACTTTAAGTAAAAGTAGTATCACTAAGAAACTTTGATTAGACTTAATTTGAGCAGGATTACTTTGATCCTGGATTAATTATGAAAAAAACTGAAGAGGGCAACAAAATTAGTACATAAACCCACTACTATGATTTGATATCATTTGGTTCATTTGAAACTGGGGAGTGGCGTTTAATCCCCATGATGAAGTATTATGGGGATACAAGGATACACCCTCAGACCTTGATGTCATTAGTACCATCAGCTACCCATGAAGTGCTATGAGGATGAACACACATATACTAAAGATGAAGCTATTGAGTCTCCATGACTGAACACTGGTAACTTTATAAGAGAGATTAAAGGTTATAGACATGTATGTACTTTTCACCAAATGATACCCTAAACAATTACACAACTCTATCAGAGGAGATCCATCAATCTTGGACCTCCAGAATCATATATCAAAACAAACCCTTCCTTTTCAAATCATCCAAAATGTGGTATTATCAACAGAAAATGGACTAAGACATTCAGTGATTCGGGGGGAAAAAAAGAGTATGGTAGCTTAGGGTAGGGTAGGTTCAGTGAAAGTTAAAGAAGTACTAGGAGCTTTATTTAAAAAACACGGCTGAAAAAGTCCATTGATGGATGTATTGTGGGATGTAAGACAGAGGAATCAAGGATGTCTAAGAGGTCTGAGGTAGAAGATGACTTTGAAGAATTTCAGAAAGTTGTAACATTCATAACTGTCAATGACAGTTATGAAAGACTAAAAACAGAATCTAGAAAGAGAAAAAAACAGTTCAGTTTTTAACAAGCTGAAGGTTCATACTAGATATCAGGTAGGTAGATGAATCTAGAATTTGGTAGGATGTTTAAAACAAAGATATACAGGTGGGAGGCAGTAACCCCAGTATCTAAGCTACACATCAGCCAGCCTAGAGAGGAAAATTAGTCAGAAGTAGATGAAGAACTCAGGAGAAATAGCTTAGAAAAGGGCTCAAGAAGCAGAAACTATGCTTTGCCTACGGGTTTTTTACGTTTATCTGTATCTTTCTTTACGTCTTACTCCATGACTGGCATCCTCCTCGCCTTTTCTCACTCCTCCCTCCTCACATTCTTCCCTAGATTTCTCCCTCTATTTATTCTCTCTGCCAGCCAGTAGCACCTAGTTCTCTCTCCTGCCTAGATACTCAGCTCTTTATTACACCAATCAGGTGTTTTAGGCAGGAAAAGTAACACAGTTTTACAGAGTTAAACAAAAGCAACATAAAAAAGGCAACACATTTTTGCGTCATTAAACAAATATTTCACAGCATAAATGAATATAACATATCTTAAAATAATATTCTACAATACAGGTCAACTGATTCCATTAGAATAATTCAAGACATAAACTAATTTAAAGTATGAAAATAATGGATATGATGGAATTGGTATAAAGATATTAATTTTCTGCTCCATGGCGACTGGCTGGTGTACCTCCAGTCTTAAGAGAGTAGTAGCACCTTACTGTTGCTCAATTCAAGAAAGATGAATTCTAAGTAATACAGGGTCATACCTATACATGTTTCGTATATTTTCTGTTGGAATTACAATCCTTTCAGTTTTCAGAATCTGTTGGACAAGTTCAGATAAATGGTAGCTTTTACAATGAATCAATTCTTTTGCTGAAATTTCCACATCACATATCATTCGGCCACAGGTAGCATTTCTTTCACCAAATCCACTCCGGCTCTACAAGGCAAAAAAAAAAAAAAAGAAATCAAAACAAATCTCATGAAGAGGCAAATACTGAGAACAATCTGTTCTAACCTATTTTGGAAGTGTCCCCAAAATAACAATATTAAAATTCTCCTTCCACTCATAAGTCAGGTGCTTTTGAACACCTACTGTGTATCTGATGATGCTCTAGGTACTTAGTATATCACTGTGAATAAAACAACAATTCCTAGTTATATAATTAAAAATTATACAATGTAATCAAGAAGTCAAATGGTTTTAGAAGGCAATAAGTACATGGCAAAGAAGATATCAAAGAAGGGTGAGGGACAGAGAATTTGGAGGGACTGTATCTTAGAGTGCTCGGGGAAGACCTTACCAAGAAGATGCCATATAAAGAAAAACTTGAGCTTCACATGATGGTTTATGCCTTCAATGCCAGCACTTGGAAGCCAATGCTTGGGGACTGCCATCAGTTCAAAGTCAGCTGTGTAGTAAGCTGCAGCCACCGACTCCCCTCCCATCTCAAAATAACAAATACCCAAACAAACAAAAATTTCAAAGGGGGTAGGGAAGCAGCAGCTAAACAAGTATTTGAATAAATGCTAAAAATGACCTTATTACCTTAAAGATATGAGCAGAGGTAAAAAGAGCTGTAGCCCCAACTCTTGATTCCTAAAAACAGAGTTCTCTAGAAACCCTTGGCATTATAAAAGGTACCGATTCCTAAATTCTCTGCTGAAGCAACATGTTCACTTTAGTTGTAACCTTTAGGTAAAATAAGATTTCAAGCATAAGCACTATCACACTTAGTAAGAAAATGTTTCATTCAAGAAAGTACCAAAGCCCATACATGCAAGCATAGCAAGACCTTGTATCAAAAAGAAAAAAAAATATTAAGAGGCCAGCCTGAGCTACAGGAAACTCTCAAAAAGCAAACAAACAAATAAGAATAAGTAAAAAGGGAGGAAAGAGGGAAAAGGAATATAAACTTTCCGTCATTAACCAGTAGTATTTGGTTATGTTGTAAAAATTTACAGGAAAGACAGGGTAAATACTAACTTCCTTCTTCACACTGACATTGTAGGAGGTTGAGAACCATGACATGCAGTGCCAAGCAATGTTTTATTTATTCAGTTCTGGTATTAAATCAATTCCTATTCAAAAGACAGTGCATTCCCCAGTAGCTACCTCATATTTAAAAACCAAATAAAGTGAAATTTTGAAATTACCCCAAGTTTTGGCATGTTGGATCGCCTCAGTCGACCTATCTTGGACCAGTAAGGAACTTTGCCCACATTAATTCTTTGCAGAAGCACTTCCATTTCAAAACCACAAATATTATGACCCTGGTCAGAAAAAGACAGCCAATCACATAACAAATACAAATTAGATGATTTGTCTTCAAATGCAGAATTTCTTTAGCCTTTCTTTCTCTGGTCTCTTAACTCAAGAGCTTACCTCCAGTTGGGGGTCCTTTCTCCTTCAGTATCAGCAGTATTCATTAGTCTTGACATTAACTAGGCTGCTAAGCAGATTTCTGAAATAAACTAACTGATACAAGGTTCATATGTTGTCTTTTAATTTACTGCTCAAGTCTTACAATGTTGGAGGCAAATGCAAATTTTAATGTCCCATACCTTTTACATGATCAATAAGAATTTAAAAACAACAAAAAAACTGTGTTGTATACGTTTACATAGGACTTCTAAGGAACTCAAACTAATTTCATTAAAAACTGAGCATGAACACAACTGTGTTGGACCTTTAATCAGTGCACAACAAAATATAAATACTAGTAAATACTAGGAAACAAAATTAAACAGTAGATAAGTTATGGGACTATGGCAGGGGGGAGCAGAAGCAGGCGGATCTCTGTGAGTTCGAGACCAGCCTGGTCAACAAGAGCTAGTTCCAGGACAGGCTCCAAAGCTACAGAGAAACCCCTGCTCAAAAAAAAAAAAAAAAACAAACAAACGAACAAAAAAAAAAGTTTATGGAACCAGAGACATGGTTTAGCATTTAAGAGCTCTGGCAGCCCTTCCACAGGTCCTGAGTTCAATTCCCAGCAACCACTTGGTGGCTCACAACCATCTGTAGTGGGATCTATACCCTCTTCTGATAAAGTCAAGAGCACTCATATACATAAAGTAAATAAATAAATCTTTAAAAAAGAAAAAATAAAAGTTATTTAACACAACCTCAGTTTTCTATAATTTCCAATTTATATCATTTGATTAACATTTTTAACATAGCTAGGTTTACTAAAAAATCATGATGTTTCAAATAATTCAGATCAATCCATAGATTATTTTAATTAAAGATATATACTACCACTTAGAATAAACAACATTTTATTGGAGATTGAACGAACTAGTAGTTGTGAGGGTCTGGAGAAATAATGCTCTAAAGTAGTGGTTCTCAACTGTCCTAATGCTGGGACACTTTAATACAGTTCCTTATTGTGGTGACTCCATGCTACTTCATAACTGTAATTTTGCTACTGTGATAAATTGTAATGTAAATATCTGTGCTTTCAAACTGTCTTAAGCAATCCCTGTGAAAGGGTCATTCAACCCCTCCAGGGGGTCGCAAACCACAGGCTGAGAACCACTGGTCTAGAGTTTTAATTTTAAAAGATAAAGAGCAACAGAGATAGCAACAGAGCAATATTGGAGGTGGTGACAAATGCACATTATGAATGCATATAGTACCAATGAATCTACATTTAAAGGTGGTTAAAATGACTAATTTTAGGTTATAAAAAGCTTACCACTACATGAATGTACATATACTGTACATATTTATTTACTGCCATAATATATAGATATATAAAACATATATATCTTATGTACTGCCGTAATATATAATATAAATATGTATACATATATCTACATATTTATGGCAGTTTATTTATTAATAAAGGAACAGAGGGACAGGACAAAAACTTATTTCCAAATTATTATGACTAGGGTCTCATCTTGCATCTGGATCTGTCATGTACTGCTCTCTAATACCTTAGGCTGGGTATCCCAGGCTCATAACATCTACTTGTCATTCAAAAGACTGTTTTTAAACGGTGGTATGGGTCTACTGCTAAGTCACAGCACTGTATATAAAATCTTTCTGGCACTTTAAAGAAAGGTCCTGAAATAATATAAGGTTATACAGACTTTGGCAACATTCCATATACAGATATAAGCTACACCACTACCAGCTAAGGTGTCCAACAGGAAAAAGGAGGTTGAAGACACAGTAAACAATCTTTTTGTTCTCTCCAGAATGCACTATAGAACCTTGGATCTGGGCTTTCCACACAGGAAGCACTCTAAAACTGAGCAATAACCCCAGCCTCTCATTATTTTTTTCTCAAATATCTACTTATCTCTATTCTTACATCACAAGTTGTTGATGTAACCAAATAATATCACATTTAAAACATATAGGAATTGGTAGCCTACCCACTGCTTAAAAAAATATAAAATCAGATTGATCCAGTAACTCAGACAAAAGAAAAGAAAGAATTAGGATCGAGAAGCCTCTTAAACTAAGGAAGGTCAGAGAATACACAAAAGGAAAATGGGCTTTACTACAAGGAAAAGGTACGAATCAACTACCTTACAGTCCGATGAGAATACAGTAAATTGCCAAGATGAAAAACAAATCTCTACCCCTGAGCTCTCAAAGGAATCATAAAGATCCACTGAGCTCTTAAAATATTTACTTTTGTATTTGTAATTTATCCCAAACCAAGAAAATCAATTAGAACCATGAAGATATTGGCAAATTACACATATTCACTTATCAGTGTGCTACAAGAATCTAGCAATTTAAGCCAGGCGGTGGTGGCGCACACCTTTAATCCCAGCACTTGGGAGGCAGAGGCAGGTGGATCTCTATGAGTTCCCAGCCTGGTCTACCAGAGCTAGTTCCAGGACAGTTAGGACTGTTACACAGTAAAACTCTGTCTCAAAAAAAAAATTACGAATCTAGCAATTTATACATATTCGTTTACTGAAGTGCTACTTTGTTAATGGAGGTAACTAAATATCCTGAGCTGACTTCTAATTCAAGAACTGCTCTTACACCAGGAAAAACTATCTAGCATGGGTTAGGATTATTCCTCCTTAGACAGATGAGCAAATCTCACCAATCCAAGGGGTCATTTAATTCTAAAACATCCTTTGATACTCAAAAGTAAATAATCAATAAAAAGCAAATCACCAAGAGAGTTGCACAGAAAAGAATGAAGGAATGAAAACACTTCCCCATGACATGATCAAATATCTACTCACCACAAGAATATCAGGATCAATTTTGTGAACTTTTGCAAGGAAAAATCCTAGCAAAGTTCTTTCTGTTGCAGCAATCTCAACCTTCATATTCTGTTAAGATACCAATCAAGACTTTAAAATATCACAAGCCTTATTTTCTTGCCCAACCAGGGTAAGATTTCTTAGTGTTAAATGTAATCATTCACTTCTAAACAAGATATAGCAATAAAATTTCTGATCCAGGTTTTGCATAATAATAACTGCACAAAATCTCTGAGGACCTCATTCTAGTAATATGCATGTAAATCATGCAAAAATTTAAGTGCTAAGCAACATCAAGAGCAGAAATGTCCTTCCACAGAGACATGTTTGTAAACTGGACACATTTAAAGCGTATAAATCAGAGTGTCTTTCCAAAACATTGCTTTTTTTGCTATATAATCCCTGGAAGACTTTGTTGTTTATGTATTTATCAAAGAAATCCCAAGGAGTCTATAAACTAATCTCAAATAGCAGGATGAGAAACAATAAATAAGAAACTAAAACAAACATGTACTGAAGAATTGCAATATATTACATTTTCGGTTGTGAGGCTAGCCTTAAATGTCTGAGCAATCTCTCCAGCCCAGGAATTGCAATGTCTTAAATAAAAATACCAACCCTCACACAAAAGAAACACAACTTGGATTAGTGAATATCTATCAGGTACTCAAAACTGCTCATATTAAAACGCTTTTAAAACAAAGGTTGATTACTATTATGTTTTCTATAGCTCAGTTTTTAAAAATGTCACTTTGACTTTACGGGAATTTTCCTAGGTCATTTTATTTGAATAGATAATTCAGGACAGATCACAAATGACAGTAATACAATAGTAACCCTTACCTCTAAGAAGCCAACTGAAACAGCTTTAGAGTGGAACCTTACAAATTGCACCATCTAATTTTGTCACATGAAAATATTAACAAACAAAATAAACCTACAACCTTTACAACACTATCATTTCTCAAAACAAATAATGTACTATTCAAAAACTACATCCTTTAGAGTAAATATATTTATTTTTATAAAGAACTCAGTTCATTATAATGCTTGCACTGCCATTTTATTAAAGATTTATGATACCAACTTCACACAACATACTTGAATTCAGAAATCACTGATGGGCTTGAGTCAGCAAATATAAACCCTGTAAGTACATGGTCTTTTAATACCTACAGTATTCCCAACACTACATGGATTCCCTCAATTTGGAGAGGGGCTCTATCCAACGGTTCCAAAATATGTGATCATTTTAGAAAAGCCTCCATATATGTTAACTGATGGTAGGTTTGAATGTATCCATATCATAATTCCATCATCATCCGAAACTAATTTAAGAATTATTAAACATGTTTAGTTTAGTCTTATATTCATAATGTATTTTATCAAGTTAGTACTATAGTTCAATACACCAAGAAGAGATCTAATAAAGTAAAACATAGAATAGATGCTATTTTCCTATTCTCTTTCCAAACAGATATTCTACACTTAAAAGAAATGAGTAATTTACCTTTTTCTTAATGACTTCTTTGAAAGCACATGGGAAAATACAGTCCTTTGGCTTAGAGACAACTATAGGAAGAAAAACACAAGATTTTGTCACTCATTTTAGACCAATATCAGATAGTACATGTTTCTAAATGGAAATTGCTTTAATATAAATTTCACATGAGCCCTAAAGAGTTAAGAAAGTCAAGATCTCCAGTTAGTCATATTGTTGGACCTCAAAACAACAACCAAGAAGGGACCCTTATGTCTGTATAACTGTACAAAATGCTTTGATCAAACGTTTGTTTTCCATCCAAGTTAGAATGGAGGACTAAAACAATCTTTCCCAAAGGAAATCCAATTACCATAAAAGCTTCAAAGAAAAACTTAGCTCAACTTTCTTAAAACTGAGAGGTACTGTGGACCAAGGCTTCTGCTACTACACAAAAGGCTTCTTCCATACAAAGCAGGTACTCACACAGTGAAATACGCAGAGATAAATAAATGCATGCTAACATGAACCAACAACTATTCTCTTCCAAGTATTTCCTAGACTCTTATCAGTATTCCTAATACTCAAAAAGCCAGACACAAGAGGTTGTTGAAAAGAATCTCTGGTTATGGACTAGAAAAGAATCCAAAAATATAAAACACTGAATCTTAATTCTTACTTTCTTTTTAAACAAAATGCTTACTTAATCAACCAAGCTCTGAACATGGAATGTCAGACTCCTTGAAGACCAACTCACAAAACACACACATACCCCATTCTATGAAACTATTGCACCTACTGAATTTTATGCATAACACAACTGAATTCCAGTTTGGCATACTATAATGTCTCACAAATAGGTAAAGATTCATTTATTCCTTAACATTTTGCCTCATCACAGATTTTATTCAATAAAACTCAAGTTTCCACAGCTGAAAGCAAACATCTTTACTAAAATGTCCTAATTAGGCCAGGCAGTGGTGATGCACACCTTTAATCCAGCACTCGGGAGGCAGAGGCAGGTAGATCTCTGTGAGTTCGAGGCCAGCCTGGTCTACAAGAGCTAGTTCCAGGACAGGCTCCAAAGCTACAGAGAAACCCTGTCTCAGAACCCCGCTCCAAAAAATGCCCTAACTACTCTCAAAAGCAAGTTTCAAAATACAAAGTTACTTATTCAACTGACAAAGAAAAATAAAATCAAAAAAGAAAAATCAAACTCTTAAAAATACATACCACAGAAATGCGTCTGAAAGGGAGGCTTTGGAGGTGCTTTATCTAATGCAAAACTGTGATGGACGAGAGCTGCAATAGCAATAATCTGCAAAGAAAGGAGCGGGGAAAATCAGATACCTACTATATGTTTTACATTACCACAAGAACTACTAGGAATAATAAAACATATTTTAATACATAAAAATTCCTTTCACTTTTTAAAGAAAGTGTTTAAAGCTCTGACAAAGGGTTAGTATCTACAATATAGATAGAACTAAGCATCAAGAAAACTATTACCAAACTAAAAACTGGGGCATGGAACTAAACGAAATTCTTAGAAGAAGAAATGCAAAATGCTGAGAAGTATGTTTTCAAATATTCAACATCGTTAGCTATCTGGGAAATGCAAATTAAAACTGTGATGCCCACCAACTGATGAATGAATACTGAAAATGTACACATATACACAATGGCATATTATAAAATTCTCAAGCAATGGGCATAGCTGGAAACCAGAATTCTAAGTGGGGTAACCCAAACCCAGAAAGACAAATACTGTATGTTTTCTCTCATATGTGGATGCTAGCTGACTCTTTAGAATGTGTGTTTAAACTGAAGGAGCCATAGAAGGTAGGAAACTAGTAAGCAGTCATGGGTGGGGGAGATTTCAAGAAAAGTGGGATAGAACTCAAGGTTCTTTACATGCAAACAACCACAGGTTCTTACACTCCTTCCCCCTCTTCTGCAATGATCCCTGAGCCTTGAGGAATAAGGTATGATATAGATGCCCATTTAGAAGCGAGCACTCCATAGCCTCTTATTCTCTGCACTTTGACTAGTTTTGGATTTCTGTACTAATTACCATCTATTGTGAAAAGAATCTTCTCTGATGAAGGATACGCTACTCTATGGGCATTAAGATAAAAACTTGCTACTCTATGGGCATTAAGATAAAAACTTATCTAATACTGTTTCCATTTATCAGATTCTTTCCTAGGGCCTATGACCTAGCTAATCAGGGAGTCACAGCCCAGTCAATGGACAGTTCCAGTCTTGAGGTCTGTCTTATGGAACAAGCTTAAAGTAAAATCAGAAAGTGGTTGGTTACTCCTGTAACATTCATATATGTGCTGGCTAGTTCTTGACATTTTTTGTTCTTGTTGTTTCTGTTTTTGTTGTTTTTTTTTTGTTTTCCAACTTGACACAAGATAGAGTTAACAGGGAAGAGGAACCTCAGTTGGGAAAATACCTCCATCCACATTGTCTGTAGGCAAGTCTGTAGGGCATTTCTTGATTATTGATTTATGTGGGTGAGCCTAGGCTGGGGTGGAGGGGTGGTGGTGGGGAAGGGGTATACCTCCCCTGGGCAAATGGACTCCTGATTAGGTGATCCTGAGCTATATAAGAAAGCAGGAGCGGTGGTGGCGCACGCCTTTAATCCCAGCACTCTGGAGGCAGAGGCAGGTGGATCTCTGTGAGTTCGAGGCCAGCCTGGTCTACAAGCACTAGTGCCAGGACAGGCTCCAAAGCTACAGAGAAACCCTGTCTCGAAAAAAAAAAAAAAGCAGGCTAAGCAAGCAATGATAGCAAGCAGGTAAGCAGCATTCTTCCATGGCTTCTGCTTCAGTTCTTGCCTTTAGGTTCCTGCTTTTATTTCCTACCCTCACTGATAGACTCTTATCTGGAAATGTAAACTGAAATAAACTCCTTCCTCCCCATGTGGTTTTTGGTTCTGGTGTTTGATCACAGCAATAGAAACCGTAAGTAAGATAATGTCACTATTGTACCAGTGGACAAATCTTGCCAGGCTGGTTATTGTAACTTTTAGGATTCACAGCTAGGTAAGAGTGTTCAATACTTTCTTCCCCAGTAGCAAAAGTAGAACCTTCTGGCATTATTAAAGCTAGGCTGGCTAAGTGGTGGTGCTGCCTCCCAACAGTCAGGAGGCAGAGGCAGGTGGATCTCTGAGTTTGAGCCCAGCCTAGTCTACAAGAGCTAGTTACAGGAGAGGCTCCAAATCTACAGAGAAACCCTGTCTCCAAAACCCCAAAAGCTAGCCTGTATGGATGAAACTTAAAACTTATAGATTGGTACCAGCTTGATTTCTTTATATTCCGTGACTCAGGTATGTGCTGTCATTTGTAATAGTGTATAACTGTCAAGGGACACTCACAGGGAGTGACACTATTAGGAGGTGTAGCTTTGTTGGAGTGGTTATGGCCTTGTTGGAGGAAGTTGAGAGGGAAACATGGTGAGGAGATAGAAGATAACTGGAACGGAATGCGGAGGTGGATTTGATAAAAACACATATGCAAAGTGATTCCCACTGAAAAGATTTATTTATATGTGTACACACACACATACACACACATCTGTGTATGTCACATATGTGCAGGTACCCATGGAGACTAGAAGAGGATATTAGATACTCTGGAGCAGGAGTTACAGGTAGCTGTGAGCTGCCTGACATAAATGCTAGAAAGTGAACTCAGGTTCTCTTCAAGAGACGCATGGATTGTTAGCTACTAGGCCATCTATCTGGGCTCTTTTAACTCTACTTGTAAAAATATTTAAGCAGATTTAAAATTGAGTAAAAATTAATAAAACTAATTCCCATACACTCATAGTTGGGTTTCAATTATCATTTTTCCTAGGTCTATTTCAGTAAGAGTCTTCAAAAGTGTTTTTCAATCTCAGTACTACTGGTATTTCATGTCAAACAATTCTTTATGAGGGCTGTTCAATGCACTACACAATGTTAAGACTTACTCACTAGGTATTAGCACTGCCATCCTTTTCCCTCCTCATATCTCTGAGTTATACCAACCCAAAACATCTCTCAACATTGACAAGTAAACCTTCAACAGCCAAATCTTACCCAGTCAAAAATAATCACTCTAAAAGAACACTTTTTTAAATGTAGTCATGTTTTTTCTTTTATTTTTAAAATCCTTATCTTTATTTTTATTTTATGTGTATACACATACATACATATAACCTGTGTACCGTAAGATGGTAAGACCCTATTACAAAGGACACCACATATTTGCGATGTAGGACATGAAAAGAAAATCAAGTTGGGAAACCAATGGAAGTTTCATCCATACAGACTAGTTTTAATAGTGCCAGAAGGTTCTATTTGTGCTACAAGGGAAGAAGAGTATTGAATACTCTTACCCAGCTGTGAACCCTAGAAGCTACTACTAGCCTGGAGGTCAGAATGAGCACTGCATTCCCAGGACTGGTGCTAAAGTTAGGTGTGAGCTGTGGGTGCTGGGAATGGAACCTTGGTCCTCTGGAAGAGCAGCCAGTGCTCTGATCATCTATCCGGTCCTTGATAGTCTGTATATCTCAACAGGGTTATTTGACACCTTCTCCTGTCTCTGTAATATCTACAAATTCAGTTAGATCAAAAGACTTGATCAAAGCCAGGTTCAAACTGCTTGCAAGATTTTAGATGTGTTACTGATTATTTCTATTAGAAGGCACATGTCTGCTTCTCTGTTTCAGTAATATGAGTGTCCACTGGTGATCATTACTTAGACCAGTGGTTCTCAACCTTCCTTTTACTATGACCCTTTAATACAGTTCCTCATGTTGTGATGACCCCCAACTTTTGTCGGATATTTGTACACTGTGTGAAGATATACTGCTGTGATTGGTGTAATAAAGAGCTGAACGGCCAATAGCTAGGTAGGAGAGGATAGGCAGGATTTCTGGCAGAGAGAGAGGAAATGAGAGGGATGAATCTAGGTGCAAGGGAGTCACTGTACAGAGATGAAGGTAATGAACAACATGTCACAACACAAATTTAAAAATATGGGTTAATTTAAGTTATATGAACTACTTAGGAAAAAGCCTAAGCTAAGGCCAAGCTTTCATAATTAATAAGTCCTCAGGTCATTACTTGTTGGTTAGTGGTCCAAATATAGTTTGACAAGAAAGCTTGTTACACCCAACCATAAAATTATTTTGTTGCTACTTCAGAAATGTAATTTTGCTACTATTATGAATCACAACGTAAATATTTAATATGTAGGATATTTGATATGTAACTCCCAAAGGGGTCACAACCAACAGGGTGAGAACCAACTTAGACCCATTTCACTAGGGATTACAAATTGGTCGTTTTTTTCCCTCATCATGTACTAAAAACTTCTAAGTAGAGCAATTTCACATTTCAATTAACTGGCATCAAGAAGTATTTATCCCAGAAAAGTCAGGACAAACACTTGACTTGGTTTTTTTTCTTTTTTATGTTTTCAAATGAGTTAGTTCCCTAGTTTCCCTCATGAAGTGATTAATGTGGTGGTATTGTTTGACATTTATGTGTTTATTATAACTTAGGAACTTGTTTATCTGATATTTCCATCTGTAACAGTTATCCTTCTGATGCTCATAGTGCCCCATATTTTGCATAGGAGACTTTTCAACTTTTCAACTTGTTTCCTGAGTCACCTGTATCTTCAGAAAATTTTAATAACGCCCTTGCTTTCTGATATAACAAAATATTCCAGGCTTACCTTATATATTTCCTGCTCTGAATCAGCCTTTTCTCCACAAATTCCTATTCCCTTTGTTAAGAAATGGTATCACTCTAGGAACGGGTATCTCTCTTAATTTGAACCAAGTACTAATTAATTAAATCTTTCCTCAATACTTAATTATTAACACTGGCTATCTACTATGTTAACTTATTTGAAAAATCAAGGGCATGGAGCATCACTCAGTGGTATAATAAGCTTATCAAGTGCAAAGTCTTGAGTGAATCCTCAATACTTCCAAAAATCAGTAAGAAAATGAATAAGTAAAATCTCAGATTATATACTAAAAGAAAACATTTGTCAAATGTTATTTTTTAAATCATAAGTATCAAAAAGACTTAGAAGAAAACATAGAGAAGCTTTGATTAACCAAAGTAAGACAAATATACCCATGAAAAACAACAAGCTAGGTGGGGCAGCAGTCCTGTAGTGAAAGCCATTTGGGAGACTGAGGTGGAAGGAATTCATTAACACATACGTTCAAGACCTGGGCAATAGAGTAAAACCCTAATTCAATAGTAATAATAGTAATGATGAATGCCATAGATTAAAACTATCAAATAGACCACAAGTAACAGGACAGAGATTGTTGAGCAGGCAAAGATGCTTGCCACCAAGCCTAACAACCAAAATTAAATCCCTAGGACATAGAGGAAAAAGAGAACTATTGCCTATAAATTGTGCTCTGACCTCCAAACACATGTTGTGACATGTATGTGTCTACACACCACACTGACACATGCACAAAAATATAATTAAAAATTCTGGAATTTAAAAAAAATTAATAATATAAAATACAGGGACATCATGAACACATAAAATCTATGTACAAAAAAGTCAAAGCAAAAACAAAGATAACTGATGCTCAAGTTCCCAACCCCCTACTTTGAAAATCTGAAATTAAAGCAGTTAGCCTGTTGTTCCTATACAATGTAATCAAGTAATTGCCAGTTAATGAAGGTAACTTTACAGAAAAATTTAACTCATAAACATGGACATAATTAGAAAGCCACCACTCCTACAGTACCTCTCTAGTGGGGTAAATTTATCTCCTTTTCCCTCTGAATAATATCTAGTAATGGCAATAGGAATTTTTCAGTTGTCACAACTAGGAGGAAGTGGTGCTACTTGCATCTAGTAGATAGAGGCTTAGAGATATTATTAAACCTGTGACACACAGAACAGTGCTTCAGAACAAAGAACCACCCAGCCCAAAACATTTGCAGTTGCCAAGGTTAATAAACTTTATGAAGAGCTCATAGAAAAATTGATGATGACCACTAATTGATCCCATTAACCAATCCCAGCCTGAACAGTTTGACTAGGCATTACCTGCCTTCTGAAATATCCAATATTAAGTATATTGGCCACCTACCCATGAATTTTCTGTATAAAAAGCTAAATTTTAATCTAATTAACTTTAGCGTTAATGTGACACACTGCAGAACAAAGGACAGAATTGAGTGTGGCACACTCAAGTCAGAAATGTTTTAGGCTCTTCAGACCATATAACCTGTCATTACAATCTGATTGTTATTGTAGTACAAATCTGAAAACCTACTGTATCTCAATAAAATTTTATTTACAAAAGCAGGTGGTAGGTTGAATTTAGCTCATAGGCTACTCTGTGTCAGCATCGGGTATAGAAGATTCCTAATGGTACCCTAACAAACATACACAAAAAAATGGGGCTTCCTATGTGATCAGTGGTTTTGTAATTATTCCTTAGCATTGAGAAAAACTGAAAGGCGATGGGTGGGAGCTATTGTCTTTAAAAAGAAATTCAAGAAGCATAAAAATGAAATGTTAACCTATGAATCTAATGTGCAAATCTGGATCCAAACAAATCAACTTTGAAAATCATGAGAAACAGATTCTTCCAAATATGTGCTAGAAACTGTAGACTGTATCAAGGAATCATAATGTTAAGTATTCTAATAGTGTAATGTAAGAAAAGTGTGCATTAAGTAAGGATGCGAAATGGCATCAGTTAAGTGCCTGCCAGGCTAGCATGAGAACTTAAGCTTTGATCCCAAACATAAAAAGTCAGGTGTGGCAGCATGTATTTGTAACCTCAGTGCTAGGAGATAGGCAAATCCCTGAAGCTCCTTGGTCAGCCCAGGTAACATGATTGATGAGCGTCAGGTTCAGTAACAGACTCTGTCTCAACAAAGGTAAAAAAAGCAATCAAGTAAAAGCACCCATTATTCACCTCTGACATTCATATGCACAAACGTGTGTGCACACTTGTACACACTCTTACTAACAAATACATATACTACAAACACACATAAGAAAATATGCATATAGTGAGAGACGTATACCAAAGCATGCTGGGGTAAAATGACAGTACCTTTTAAATACTATGAAGGAAAAGGGAAAGAAGGATACAAACATGTGTCACAAAACATTGTTAACTGCTAAACATGTGTGACTGACATAAGGAGCTCATATTATTTTCTTTGTGTCTACTTAAAAAATAAAAAACAAAATATTTCCAGCAATTTAATCCTTTAAAAACGGTGAAATACCAGGCAAATTCAATCCATTCTCTAAAACACGGCCCAGTGCCAAGTTTGCACCCTTTCCCCTCTAAAAGGAAAGCAGATCAAATTCAGGCAAGTATTGTATCTGAGGCGTAAGTACAAACTCTGCCATTTTACTTTACCTCATGCTCATGGCTCTTTACATTTTGCATTGTCTTCATGCTGAAAGACATTACCACAAGTGGAGGAGGACTGACATCTTTAATCACATTCACCAGGTCTGCTTTCAAAGCCACCACCTCAAATTTACACCAACTGATTGGCTGGTTCAAGAGCTCTGAGAAAGAATAGATACAACATATCAATAACTTACTGAAAAAGAAAAAGTACTATAATTATGACATTTTTATTAACAGATGTCTTCAAAGCTATTGTCTACTAAGAATGACATAATATAACATCTACCTAATATAAGCACATTAGTGGGTAGTATGCCAATCCTGCGTGTCTGTGAATAATACACCTGTGCTCATTTGGGGTGAGTAAAGGAGGAGCAATACCTTTTATAATTGTTTTCAAGGAATCCAAGATCAGCTTTAAAAATAACAGCTGTCTTAGAGGAATTTAAAACATTTTAAATAGATGAAGACAAAATAGTATCTTAGATACAAGTGCTAAGATGATCAAGTAACAAGCCAGAGAATTCTGTCCACGTTAGGTTGTGCTTCTCTCCCCTCCAAAGGTCAGCAGTGCACTCTGGAGAACAGTTGTACCCCATCAGTCAGGTTAAAAGAACACTCAAAAAACAACATAATGACCCACACAACTGCCTACACTAAGATCTCCCTCAGACTAAATTGTCAGATATTGGAAATTGATTCCAAGTGTATCACCTATAATCACTCAAGGAAAACATTCAAAAGACAAACACAAAAAAGAAGTAGAAACATTAAATAGACCAATTCTTTAACTTCCCTTAAAAAATCTAAAGAGATCCCATGGAAATTCCTAAACAACTCAGGCTGTTGCTAAAACAAAGGGTTACTCTCTGCAAACTGATAGCAGGGCCCTAATGCCAAAGACAATACTCATACAACTCACTGTAGTGTCTTTGGTGTAGGAAGGTACTCTACAGGTTACCGAAAAAGAAATGTGAACACCAACCCAACCACAAAACCTTTGACCTACAATCTGCCCTGCCTTCAAAATCAAGCTAGGGTAATGGTGACACAGAACTTGGAGTAGCCAGCCAATATCTGATTTTACCTAAGGTGCACTCCACAAGATAGAACCTATACCTGACACTGTTTGAGTAACCAAGAATCAGAGATTAGATAGTCCAGAGACCGATGGTAAAACCAAACACTACTGATCAAAACAGAAGTATCAGTAAAATGACTCCTAATGATATTCTGCTATATTCTTAGATCAGTGCCTTATCCAGTCACCATATGGCTTCCTATGGAAGAAAGGAGCAGCAACAGCCAGACATTATGCAGAAAGAAAGTCTAAATAGGAGATCTCCATCAAATCCCTCCTCGAACCTGTGATTATATAACAGCCAGAGGGGATAGAGAACACCAGGAGAACAAGACCCTCTGAATCAACTAAGCAAGGAGCCTATGAGCTCACAGAGACTGAAGTAGCAAGTGCAGCGCCTTCAAGAGTCTACACCAGGTCCTCTGTATAAAAACGATAGCTATTAGCTTAGTATTTTTATGGGCCTGCTAACTATGAGAATGAGGGAGTCTCTGATTCTTTCTTGTGCCTACTCTTGTGACTTTTTTCCTCCTGTCAAGTTGTCTTGTCCAACTTCAATATGATAGTTTTTGTTTCATCTTATATTTTATTTTGTCATGTTTGGTTGTTATCTCTTAGAAGCCTGTTGTTTTCTAATAAGAGACAGAAAGGAAGTGACTCCAAAGGAGACAGGAGGCAGGAAAGAACTCGAAGGAGTAGATGGAGGAGAAACTATAATCAAGATATACTGTATAAGAAAAAAATCTATTTTCAATAAAAGGAAAGAAAAGTGAAAAAAAATCTTAGGAATCTACTTAGCATTTTTCCTTACGTGGATTTTTTACTTCAAGCCAACAAGGTCCTTTGATCTTTCTGTTCATCAAGAACAATTCCAAGCTAGACGTGTTGGTTCCAAATACATGAGAAAATGTTTCACCTTTCAAATGCTGTGGAAGCTGTGGCATTTCCGCCTGAAGAAGAAAAAACTTCATTTTGTTTAAAACTATTACTTCACATTTTCCCCGTTGATATTTGAAATAAACAAAGCTTCTATGGAGCAACAGAAGAACCCCTTTGATATATAGGAAATGTAATCTACTACAAATGAATCTGAAGCAATTCACAATGGAAAACAAAAACAATTCACTATGACAAAATAATGCATCTTAATGACACCTGTTAGAAGAAAAATAGGACAAGAAGCTCCCTCAAAAGAGAATGTCTGTCCAGAGTTGTCCTGTCTCACTAATAAATAGCCAAGTAAGTACCACTCCATTAGAAGAATGAAAGCAATAGAATGGACCACTAAAATTGTTTTCATGTTATTTTTCATCATCATCACTGTCAAAAAAAATTCCTTTTCCAACAGCAGAATCAAAACACCAGAACAGAGGTAAAAAGGTAACAGTCCAGCTAATACCCAAAGCAACTCCTTTGCCTCTCAGAGGAGCAGGAACAGCACTGTAGCAAATCCTCTCTCACCTTTCCTCTGCTCACCAGACATTTCTGTAGACTGATGAAGTCCAACTCCATCATGCAGCATATCTGTTCCACCTGACAAATGGTTGTGCTATTTCAACTTTCTTATTTGAAGATGTGTACTTGAAAGGCAGCATAACTTATGCTCTATTACTTAATTTTATCTATTTCAATTATTAATGAACTGTGGGCTTCAAGAATCCTGCCAATACTCCTAACTAAAAGCCAGATGAAGATTCAAAGATAAAAAAGTCATTCAAAACTAAGCCCCAGTTTTCTTTGTCTGACTTACCGAGTATCTAACTTCCAAGTACTCAGATTTTTCTGGAACATCAGGTATCTCAAAAGCATAGTTCTTTTCTACTGTCTGGGTAAGCAGATAGTTAAAAAATTATCAGGACAAAGTCTTTGCAAAAATTAAATCAGCCAGTATGATATACACATAATACATATTCGCATATTTAATCATAAGAAATCTAGCATCCTAACAGAACACCAAAATAAACAAAAAAAGATAGTTTTTCTCCTTTCAACTAATACTAGAAACACCTACTGACAAAAATATTAAAGAACATCTCTTGAACACTAGAGAACTTATGAAATAAGTGCACACAAGGGGAACAATAAAAGACTGATTTCTTAAAATGATAATGCACTAAATCATTGCTACTATTTGAAATTAAACAACTGTATCTTGCTGTAAAAACTGACATTATAAATTCACTTCATATGCAGTATCAGCTATGTGTTAAAATTACTATAGTATAAATTATCACTTAATATGAATTAAGTGATTTAACTCTGCAACTTTTGCAATGCGGCTCCTTTTTCAGCACAGAAAACTGACTGCACTTTCCACAGTTACACAGTGGTACACACAGGGCAAAGTTTGAATACACAAGCAATCTAGCCCCAGCACCTACATTCTTTACTATCATACATAATATACTGTTTCCAAAATTTTTGGTTTTGGAGTTTTTTTTATTGCTGTCTGTCTGTAGTGATGGTGATCAAACTTGGGGTACTTTGTACTATTTCTGGAATTTTGAAGATGTGACTCTCAATTTCAGGCTCAAATAATTAAGAGTGTGTTAGCCTATCTTTAGCAACTCAATCCTCCCTTTACTGAAACCATTTATATAGCCAGTATTTTCAAATGGGCTACAGTTCCCACATTCATAGCCAAAGGCATCAATAGCTTAGCAAAATCAAGACAATACACCACACAGATCACACAAAGAGAACATTTTCATTCTGTCAGAAACAGTATCATAGGCATGGATTTTTAAAGACAAAGCCTTACCCATGCTCTTAAGCAAAATTGCACTGGCAATAACTAGTATAAACAAATCAGAATAGTTTCTTCATTTCAGAAAAAAATACATGATATATTGTAGGAACTGGGGGCAACTAATTTGCTTCAAATCATTTTTCTATTCAAATTCATGACCATTATTTTGTAAGTGATTTTAAAAGAAACAAAGTAGTTTTGCAAATTTAGCATACTGTTTTTACATTTACACCTATGAAATTTCCATTTAATGAGTTACAACTATGCAGAAGGCATTCTGCATGAATATGCAGTTAACTATCTGGCAAATCAGAAAATAAACAAGAACCATAAAAAATACAGTATCGAATACAAACCTTGGACTTGAACTTCATTATTTTATATTTTGCTGCAATTTTTGAGTCAAATTCTTCATAAACATCCTTCATTGTAACTGGAGTTGTTGTTTCTTTCCCTGTGTTTAGGTCAATTTTCTGTTATCCCATGGAAAGAATAATAAAGGGAAAAGAGTATAAGTCTTCTCATCCATGAAAAACAGAAGCCTAAATCAATTTTCACCTCTACTCATTTAAACATTGACTAGCACAGTCTTACAAATGAGTGTGAAGGCAAAGACTTAAAAAGTATACTAAACCCAATGTCAAATCCCTCCAGTGCACTATAAAAGCCAATCAGAAATAAAGATGACCAATCCTAAAAAATGGGAAAAACAAGTTTTAAATCCTGGCCCAGAAGTTCCACAGTTAAACTAAGATGGAAAGGGGAAAGGACTGGAGCTTAAAGGGATTTGAGATGTTAAAAGTATAGATAAAGAAGGGAAAGGATTCTCCAAATAAAGGGGAGTCGTGCTGTGTCCGCAGGTATCACTGGTCCTCTCACAGCCTGTAGATGCTGAAATAAAAGCTGCTGTTTGGTAACTGTCAAAAAAAAAAAAGAAGGGAAAGGAAATGGAAATGATTTTGTTAATTAGTCATGGAGATGATGTTACTGCTACCTAGAGAGCAAAAGCATGAAAACTGAATCAAATGCCATTGCAGAGACTTAGTTACAAGTCCATAGTGCTAGGCAAAGGGGGAATAGAAAAAAAGTAAGCATTACATATATTTTAAAATTTATTATTTTTTAAACTATGTCTATGAAGCCTGGCACAGTGACACATCTTTAATCCTGACACTCAGGAGGCAGAGGCTCTTGGAGCTCCATGAGTTCAAGGCCAGCAAGGCCTATATAGTGAGTTCCAGGCCAGCCAGAGTTTATGCATTAAGACCCTGTATCAAAAAATAAACAAACAAAAATTTTGTCTATGTGTGTGTCTATGTATATGAAGGTGCCAGTGGAATCTAGAAAGAATGTCAGATCTCCTAAAGTTCCAGGGGGTTCTAAGCTACCTGATGTGGGTGCCAGGAACTCAACTTGGGTTCTCTGGAAAAACAGTACCAGCTCTTAACCTCTAAGCCATCTTTCCAGCCTCCAGCAATATATATTTTAAGTTTTTATTATAAAAATAGAAAAACTCAGTTATACTTTTTTTTATACTTTTTAAATTAAAATTGTGTCATTCACAATTACTGAGATTAAAAGGTAATCACTAATGTTTACCATTTCACGGGGAAGGAAGTAAAGTGTTCGCTCGATGTTTTTCACCATAACACAACAGCTCACATGGATTTGGGCAGATTCGATCCACACTTTGCCAAACAGAAAAACCACACCTGAAGAAACAAAGGAAAACAAAAGGAAATAAAACTTTCAAGTAAATAGAATTAAAGGGGCAAGTCAAAGGCCCAATGAATTGTGTTCACATATTATACCTAGTTCATATTTGTATTCCCTTATATTCTTCTAAGATCACCAGGTAATAAATACTGTAGCATTAAAATGTGGCTTTGCAAACATCGAGTCACTATTCATAAAAACTGGCTGTCAAGTAAGAACTCCAAAGATTTAATAGCCAACTCAAGAGATGGTCAACTTTGCAAAACCCTGGGCTTCGTGAATTATGAGTAATCAGTACAGCCACTCAAAACAGCCACTGATCTTAAGACACTAAGAAAATTCTGACACATGCAAAGGTTACTGTTCACAAGGCCAATTACTCTAGTTTCCAAGACAGCTCATCAGTGTTTTCTTTTGTCACTCATCCTGGCAGAAAGAAATAAGACCACCCAAGGATTTTCATTTCTGCAGATGATTAAAACTCTTACAAAGATTGTGTAATTTTCAACAAGGAGGTGGGGTGTATAAGTGGGGAATATAAAGAAAAGGAAAGGGAACACAGAGAATAATTTAAAAAAAATCTTCAGAGTAGCACAGAAAATTAAAAGTCATCCTTACAACAGTTAAAGATGAAAAAACAAAATTTCATGCAAAGAAAAAATGAAGACCCTAATATTGGATTCAAAGATTCGAATAGCTCATTTTACAGTCAAACTAATATCACACTTCATGCAACACATTTGACACTGTTTATGCCTCATTTGCCACAAAAAGATCATGGTAAACAAAGATTACATTCCTCCCCCCAAAGTTACTAGCTGAAACCAGGTGCAGTCAGGATTATTCAACCTTGAAAAAGTCATAATGAAGACAGGATATGTTCCGATATGCAAAGAGTAAGATTCTTTTCATAATTATGGTTCATTCAGCAATAACTGACTGACTTAGAATCTGGAAGAAAGTGAGCAACAATAACGGGGTCTTTAAGCATACTCCGTTCTTATTAGCAGCATTGACTTCACCAAAGCTTAGTGATCATTAGCAACCATCATGATGAAACTGTTCAACCCCTTAAGATTACAGCTTTTAAAAGCTATTCTATTTAACCCATTGGCATCATAAACAGAAACATATGCCACTGCAGAGAATGCAACTTGAGAAGTGCCACAGAAAAGGGAATGGACTTAGAGAGGGAAGCAGAGACTTATGACAGGAAAGGGCCAAGGGTACATTTTTCAGTCATGCTGGAGATTGAACTCAGGACCTTACGCATTTTAAGCACATGCTCTGCCACTGAGCTATATTGCATGAAACGTATTTTACATTTATTTATTTTTTTATATCAGTATTGCTCAGGTTGCCCTCAAACTTCTCGCTGAAGAGACCCTTCCACCTCACCTGGGTAACACAAGAGAGCCAACCCTGTTGGCAGAGGTATGGGTGAGCCAGTCTTAAGTTGTTTGTGTGGAAGAGCTGACCCCACTACTCATCTGTCATTCAGAGATGAAGGAAAGATGTCCCCTTACTCCCCGCTACCTGCAACAGACTAATGCGATCACCCGCCCCCTTGCCAACTGCAGCACTCAGGAAAGCAGGCCCTGCTCCTCGCCTAGACATTACAGCAGAGTTGGCCCTGTTGTCTGAAGTATGACCCACCCCATGTTGCAAGCAAATGAGAGCTGTCCCCATTACTCACTCATCTGACATGAGGTCACATGGGTAGAGAAATACCAACCATTCCCTCACCAACACACACCCCCATCAATGTCTGAGACAGATGGAGGAGCTGGTTCTGGAGTCGTAAGAGTGGGAGGGCTGTCCCTGACACTCACCAGCTGCAGCACTTGGGAGAATGGCCTCTGCACCTCACCTGAGCAACATAGTAGAGCTGACTCTGATAGTGTAGGTGCTTGAGAGACAACCCTGAGGGCATGAGAACAGGAGAACTGGTTCCATTCCTTATTCACTGCTGCTGGGGCAAAGCTGGAGAGTTCACCCTGGTGGTGAGGACAGGGGAGAACTGGCAGGCTCACCAACCCTGCAGCTGCCCAAGCCCAGAACCAGGATTAGGAATTGGCCCACCCCAATATCCAACCCATTTATGTTCTTCTGGAGCACATGAAGTGGTCTGACCCTGACTCAGAGCTGCAGGATCTCCAAACCACAGGGCAAAAACAGGATATCCAAGAATCTCAGTGAGGGCCCAACAATGTAACAAAAACCAAGGCCTTGAACCAGACCAATGACGCTTTGCAAAGAATACTTGCAAGTAATGATATATGGACAAAGGGGTTTACTCTGTGATCCACTGTGTCACACTGTAGCTTCTGTGATAGAGATTTTTAATTTTTCCCTTTTTTCTTTCTTTCTCTTAAATTTTGTTTTATTGGGGGGATTACAGGAGTAGAGGGCAGATGCGAAGGGGCAGGGAAATGAATGGAATCAAGATGCATGATGTGAAAGATACATTGAATAAATAAAAATTTTTAAAAAGTAAGAATCCATAACAACATCATCATGCCCTAGCTAAAGTGGAGTTAGTTAAGATACCATTTCTGAGCTTGACTATAACTGCCTAAGAAACTAAGATAAGGCTACATGCTACCTAAGTGGTTCTGAGAGAACATATAAATATTTGCTAAGAGAAAGTATATGATCTGACAATTCCTCTAGGAACCATTAACATTTTTCTAGGTAATATCCAGTTAGCTTTATTTAAATCAGGTCTCCAAGTCAAACAGTTAGTCATCCTTCTTACATACTTGCTTTACTAATATACAGTTATTCCCTCAGGTTTCATTAAATGCAGTCTCCAGGAAATCATTCTGAAAAATACCACTTATATCCACCACAGATCCCAAGATATCTAAATGCAGACAATTCTATTTCAGGTGTATATGGTATTTTATACTAATCAAACAGACCATGGTGATTCTGACTATATTGACTCTGATCCTTTAACAAAGATTCCTACACTATACTGGGCCCACAGGAAATTCTCCTCATCTCTTAATTTAATCAAATCTATAAAGTCTGCCTCACAAGTTATAAGCATATATAAAAATGCAGATGTCAGTATACAAATACCTGAGGTTTTAGCATTTATATATTGGGAGGGGAGTGTCAAAGTCTTGCAGGATAACCTGCAAGAGTCAACTCTCTCCTTCACCATGTAGGTTCTGAGGGCAGAACTCAGGTCACCAAGCTAATCAGCCTTTACCTGCTAAACCACTTTCAGCTCCTATTGTAAAAAGACTAACTTTGAGGAAAGGGTCCTTATGCTGCTTATAACACTTTAATTCTACACAACTAAACTTTTCCATAGGTCTTAACAGAAAACAATACAGAAGACGTGAACCCCAAGGCTAACAAAGGCAGCTAGCTACTCAAATGCAGTTGTAATACCCACAGTTAAGTCATTCTGAATGCCAGAATTCATTTAATGAATCATGGTAAGTGAAAAGTTGTTTTCCCTTCTGTTGATGAGCAAAGAGGCTAAAGACAAAAACACACACACACACACATACACACACACACACACACACACACACGTTTCCACTACTTCACTTGGGAGTACTTTTTAATTTCTTAAAAACTTAACCTGAAGAACATAAAACAAGTTCAATCTGGTAGCAGAGACACAGACCCAGAAACAGCCATAGAAAAGACATCTGTTCAGTTCAAGGAGTGGTGTGGGAGGTTCTTCTGTATATGTGTTGTTTTTATTGGTTAATGAATATTGACAGGCTTTGGGGGAGCCTAGGCAGTTTGGATGCTCACCTTATTAAACCTGGATGGAGGTGGGCAGTCCTTGGACTTCCCACAGGTCAGGGAACCCTGATTGCTCTTCGAGCTGATGAGGGAGGGGGACTTGATCGGGGGAGGGGGAGGGAAATGGGAGGCAGTGGCGGGGAGGAGGCAGAAATCCTTAATAAATAAATAAAATTAAAAAAATGAATATTGACAGGGCAGAGTAGAGCTAGGTGGGGAAAATTAAACTAAATACTGGGGAAAGAAGGCAGAGTCAGGGAGAACCCATGTAACCCCACTGGAGACAGATGCCAGATCTAGACAAAACTTTACCCAGTAAGCCACAGCCACATGGTGATACACAGATTAATAGAAATGAGTTAAGCAAAGATATAAGAACTAGCTAGCAATATGCTTAAGCGATTTGCCAAGCAGTGATTTAAATAACATAGTTTCTGAATGGTTATTTCGAGTCTGGGCAGCCAGGAACAAACAAGTGGCTCCTACTACTAAAGACCTTCTCAGACAGGTATTGTGTTCAAAATGGAGTAATATACCTCTGACATCACAATGGTGTTCTGAGCTTAGGTGATTTTTTTCCCCTACAAGAGGGAATAACAATATCCTCACTGGATGCTCAGCCCTACAAATTCATAAAGAATATTCTCTTTGTTCTATTATTGGACAGCCATTTTAGTCAACCCACTACTAGCATTTTGTGAGTCAAGAATTCACAGAATTAGCTCATTAGAATGACCAGGGAGAAACCCAGTGTGAAACCTGGTGGTGACACACACCTTTACTCCCAACACTTAAGAGGCAGATCATGTGAGTTTGAGGCCAGCATGGTCTACAGTGCTAGTTCCAGGACAGTCAGGGCTACAAAGAAGAACCCTATCTCAGAAAGCAAACAAAGAAAAAAAAGAAGAATAACCAGGGTCAGTCTTGACTCCTATTTCCTGGCCCCATACAATCTACAAAATGTTTACATCAAAATATAGTTAAAATCTCTTTACTTTTCTATTTCTTTCTTTCTTTTTTTTTTGGTTTTTTGAGACAGGGTTTCTCAGTAGCTTTGGAGCCTGTCCTGGAACTAGCTCTGTAGACCAGGCTGGTCTCGAACTCACAGTGATCCGCCTGTCTCTGCCTCCCGAGTGCTGGGATTAAGTAGTTTTAATTTTTTTTTTTTATTTGTTTGCTTGAGACATAGCACTGGCTGACTTTCACCTTACAGAAACACACCTGCCTTTGCCTCCCAAGTGCTGGAAGGATAGAATAGGCAGGAGCTGGCTCAGGAAGAAGGCACAGAGTAGGGCACCAAGCCTGAGGACCTGAATTCCATCCCTAGGAACCCATGTGCTAAAAAAAATAAAATAAAACTGATTGTTAAATTTTCTATCCTCTGACCTCCATGTGTGCATATGTAAGAAATAAATAATGGAATTTTTAAAAAGTTCAGCCCTCATCAGAGTGTGGTTTGGTGGAGCACGCCTTTAATCCATCTCAACACTTGGAAGGCAGAGGCAGGCAGATCTCTGTGACTTAGTGTCCAGCCTGGTCTAAGTAGTGAGTTACAGGCCACCCAGAAAGACATGGCAACACTCTGTCTGAATTAAGAAAAACAACAAAATGCTCATAGTCAGGAGTGTGGCCCAAGGTCTGAGTCTGGAGCTCAGTTGAGAGTTTGAAATCAGGATTGTTACTCAAGGTCTGGGGGTCAGAGGTGGATGTGATGGTGTGATCCTGAGAGAATGTTTTGAACTCTGAGTCTGAGGTCAAGGCCGGCGTCAGGATTCTGGAGTCAACGGCCTAGAGGGAGCGTGGATAGGATCCGAGTTTGTGAGCACGTCTTGGGGTGGTCCTTAGAAGCAGCCTTGGACTGCCACCCGCGTCCCGGACCCCAGCGGCGCGGCCTCTAGGGGGCGCTGCCGCCCGCCTGCCCGTCGCCC
>NW_004949184.1:1289452-1316209 GCF_000317375.1 Microtus ochrogaster
GAGACAGGGTTTCTCAGTAGCTTTGGAGCCTGTCCTGGAACTAGCTCTTATAGACCAGGCTGGTCTCGAACTCACAGACATCCGCCTGCCTCTGCCTCCCGAGTGCTTGGATTAAAGGCGTGCGCCACCACCGCCTGGCTACTTTTCTATTTCTACACAGTAATCAGGTTCCAATTATCTAACACTTCTACCCTAAACTGACTGGTCTTCAGGGCTTCCACAATTCCCTACTACCCCACTCCAGGCTCCTTGAGTGCTTACACACACACACACACACACACACACACACACACACACACACACACACACTCTTCTCCACACATGTCAGCACATTCCTGTTAAAATGTAAGGCCAATTATGAGATCATAACACACTACAATTAAACCTTCTGACTGACACATTCTTCGAGTAAGACTGAAATTCCTTGAGAAGGCTTTTAAGGCCTTCAGTATCTAGCTGTACTAGCTAGTTTTGCTTTGTTTTGTTTGTCAACTTGACAGAAGGTAGAGTCATTTGAAAAAAGGGAACCTCAATTGAGAAAATGCCCCCACAATACTGGCCTGTGGTCAAGCCTGTGGTACACTTAGTTGATTAATAATTGATGTGTAGGGCTTCCAGTTCACTGGGGACAGTGGCACCCCTGAGCTGGTGGTCCTGGGTACTAAAGAAAGCAGGCTGAACAAGCCACAAGGAGCAAAAAAGCCAGAAAGCAGTACTCTTTCATGGCCTCTACATCAGTTCCTGCCTCCAGGTCCTGCCTTGAATTCCTGCTCTCCACCTCAGTGTATATTTATTCTCTGTTGAATAAAAAGACAAATTAGGCCAAGTGTGGCTACGCATGTCTTTAATCCCAGCACTGGGGAGGCAGAGCCAGGTGGATCTCGTGAATTCAAGACCAGCCTGGTCCACATATGGAGTTCTAGGACAGCCAAAGTCAGATCCTGTCTCAAAAAAAAATAATCAGTTAATTTAAAGAGAGAAATTACTATCTGATTCCATTAGAACAAAGCCAATAAGAATCACGAAACTATTTAAAGGAAAAGGTATTACAGTCTGTACTAAAAGTCTAAGTATAATTACCTGGTTGATTGTATGGATCTTCATAAGCATCCAGCCAATAAAATTGAAATACTTGTTCATCATCTGCCCCTTTTACTAATGGGAGGTGACTGGAATCCACTTGAACTTCCTGAGCTAAGAAACTGCTTTCATCCTCCTGATCCATTTCCCAACAAGACACATCTGGGAGAAAACTTTCTCTGCAGAAATCACATTTTCAAAAACTTTATAATCCAACAGAATAATTAGAGTACTATTTTTCTGAAATATTATAAAACTTACTTACAAGAAAGATGTGGTCCCTTTTGTAGGATCTGCCTCATGTTTCACCCTCTCTACTGGCTCATTCTCTTCGTCACAAGTCTTGGCAGTCACAGGCTCCCCATCTACCTCCTCAGCTTCCATGGGCTCATCAAAGTCACCATCTTCAAACTCCATTATCCCTGATTCCTGCTCATCTTCTGGACACTCTGTTTGGGCCAGCTCTCCTGTAAACATCACCATATGTTCCCATCACATGCTAGTGTCATGGGCCACAAAGCTTACTCTACATTGAAATAACAGCCTTTCCCTATGTTATATTTCTCTTTAATCTTCAGGTTGGATGCTTTTAATTTTTACTACTATAAATTCAACCTTTCATGATTAGATGTGCCACCTTCAAAATTACCTCCACCCCTGTATCACCAAGCCTCTATGTGTTGCAGTTACTGTTCAACAACTTGTACTTTTGCCCGACATGAGACTTACCAGCAAATTCTGCACATTTAAGAGGAATGGGAGTTAACAGAGGTTCCTTCTTAAGGACAGGGGAAGCAGGTTTTCCTGAAGGAATTGCCTGTAAATGTTTTTAAGTGTTTAGTCAGTTAGAACTGCATACTAAAAATATGCAACTGTCCTACCCTGACCAAAGATAATGACAGTTCCCACTTATAAAAAGATTTGTGTATTATTAATGTAATGACTTCAATTATTTTACTGTTACCTGGATTTACACAAAAAAAATACTTGTTTCCAGGAAGAAAATTATTGCATTTAACACAGTTGTAATACCTATAATAAACATGCACTAGTTACTACAAAATTTACTACAAAAATGCAGGCACATGCTATTTTTGAAATACATGAAACTATATACTGAATGGAAGTTCTAATTTAAAAGAAACAAAACAAATTCAAAATCATCATCTCCTTCATATAGGCAAATAAAACAAATTTAAAGCAGAACAATATTCCTCCAGAGTTTACCTTAGGGGTGTGCACTGAGAAAGGATTGAGCAAAGCTCCAGTGGATCTTTTTTTCTTTGGTATCAATACAGGTGGTGGAGATGTTTGAGATATCTAAAAGGAAAGAGAAGACAGACATTTCATTGTCATGCCTGATTTACCACATAACAGAAAAAGTACATTTCTTTGCTTATGCCTAATAAGTGTTTTTCCTTCCCTGCCCCCCAAACAGGATCCATGCTCATATACTGCAGTTACTATAGCAACAATACTACAGGAATCACTAGAAAACCAGAATAGATATTTAATCAATCCCTAACTACTTTTCTTTCAAAAATTTAACATACTCTCTTCACTTACTCTTTCAGGTATTATATTTAACATCAAACAAAATAGAACTACATAGTGTTGGTATTAGTCAATCAGTAGTCACTTAGAAAGAAGTACACCTCTAAATAAAAGCTTAGTCTTTATGAGATATGGCCAAATCAAAAAATTCACAGTGTAAAAGAGCCTGTTTGAGTTCTACCAAAGGCAGCTCACTTGCTCTTCCTTCACTCCCACTCAGAATTCAGAAAGGGGCTCTCATGCCTAAGTGTGCTGATTGACAGGCTTCAATCTATTTATGGAACATACACTATAGCAACAAAATACAAGCAATGAAAATTCACAGAACCAACTACTGAGTGGATTCTTACTACTTCCAACACACACCCACACAGCCCATCTACATAATCCTAGAGCAGTAACAGTTGGAAACTCGTCACCTAAAATGGTGAGAAGAAACCTAAAACAGTGAGAAAAAACTAATTTGGGGGCTTTTGTTTTCTTTTTTGTATGGGGGGATTTTGTATGTGCATGTTTGATGGTATCCTGGCACATTTCTTTCTAGTGATAGTTTGTTTTGTATAATTACTGAACTGTTTCTTCATTCTATGCCCCTGTATCTTATAACTCCAGGAAATTCACTTACCTCAGTGTTCAGATCCTGTAGAATGTCACCTAGCAGATCATCCTTGGACAAGTCTACTGCTTTCTGTATAGTATATAAAATTTTTTTTAAAGTGCAAATGAGATTCTGGATTGAACTTTTTCATGCAGACCACACATACATTTCTGAGAGGAAGAACCTGATCCCATCAGTCCTTCCCTGCTCACTCTCATCTGCTATTCAGATTTCAACAATCACCTGTGCATATCTAATTACATTTATACTCCCAGCCTCTATTTTCATCTTCACTCCGTAACTCTTGCTTGTCAATAAAATTAAAGAAATTGTCATTTCAGCATTTCAATTTAATTTTCTTTTGTCTCCTAAGTTGAAACCACTGAAGTACCTATATTCACATAAAACCTAAATTCATCTTACTAAGTGCAATTCATAGAACGTTACTCAAACATGTATTGAGCACATACAATTTGGGCAATGAAAAATTAATTTCATTTCATAGAGGAGAGAAAAACAATATAAGGAAACCTGAAACTCACATCTGCAGTTTTCTTCCCAGCACTAGCAATGAACATTGCCTTGATATTGTTTGGTTTTGTCACTGAAGGTTTCTTTACATCCTTCCTGTCCTTTCTGTGTGCTCTGCCATCACTTCCTATTGAAATAAAATGTATTCAGAAACATGAGCTATATAAAGCAAAGGACACTGTCACTAAGACAAAAAGGCAACCCACTGACTGGGAAAAGATCTTCACCAACCCCTCAACAGACAAAGGTCTGATCTCCAAAATATATAAAGAACTCAAGAAACTAGACAGTAAAAGGCTAATCAACCCAACTATAAAATAGAGCACTGAGCGGAACAGAGAATTCTCAACAGAAGAAGGTCAAATGGCCAAAAGACACTTAAGGTCATGTTCAACTTCCTTAGCGATCAGGGAAATGCAAATCAAGACAACTTTAAGATACCATCTTACACCTGTCAGAATGGCTAAAATAAAAAACTCCAATGATAGCCTTTGCTGGAGAGGTTGTGGAGAAAGAGGTACACTCATCCATTACTGGTGGGAATGCAAACTTGTGCAACCACTCTGGAAAGCAGTGTGGCGGTTTCTCAGGAAATTCGGGATCAACCTACCCCTGGACCCAGCAATACCACTCTTGGGAATATACCCAAGAGAGGCCCCATCATACAACAAAAGTATATGCTCAACTATGTTCATAGCAGCATTGTTTGTAATAACCAGAACCTGGAAACAACCTAGATGCCCTTCAATGGAAGAATGGATGAAGAAAGTATGGAATATATACATATTAGAGTACTACTCAGCAGTAAAAAACAATCACTTCTTGAATTTTGCATGCAAATGGATGGAAATAGAAAACACTATCCTCAGTGAGGTAAGCCAGACCCAAAAAGAGGAACATGGGATGTACTCACTAATATTTGGTTTCTAGCCATAAATAAAGGACAGTGAGCCTATAATTTGCGATCCTAGAGAAGCTAAATAAGAAGGTGAACCCAAAGAAAAACATATAGGCATCCTCCTGAATATTAACCTTCATCAGGCAATCAAAGGAGACAGAGATAGAGACCCACATTGGAGCACCGGACTGAAATCTCAAGGTTCAAATCAGGAGCAGAAGGAGAGAGAGCACGAGCAAGGAACTCAGGACCGCGAGGGGTGCACCCACAAACTGAGACAATGGGGATGTTCTATCGGGAACTCATCAAGGCCAGCTGGCCTGGGTCTGAAAAAGCATGGGATAAAACCGGACTTGCTGAACATAGCGGACAATGAGGACTACTGAGAACTCAAGAACAATGGCAATGGGTTTTTGATCCTACTGTACGTACTGGCTTTGGGGGAGCCTAGGCAGTTTGGATGCTCACCTTACTAGACCTGGAGGGAGGTGGGCGGTCCTTGGACTTCCCACAGGTCAGGGAACCCTGACTGCTCTTCGAGCTGATGAGGGAGGGGGACTTGACGGGGGAGGGGGAGGGAAATGGGAGGTGGTGGCGGGGAAGAGGCAGAAATCTTTAATAAATAAATAAATTATAAAAAGATAAAAAAAGAAACACGAGCTAGATGGAAAACTAAAGCCTAGTTGCAGTCACTCATTGTCTGTATATGAGAACTTAAGAAGAAAATAAACTAAGAATTCAAAATACAAAATTGGGAAATTCTGCAGAAGGTACACAGGAAAGTCTTTTAAATGAGATAAACTGAAGAAAAATGAAGACTAAATTATGAGAAGCAATGGAATACAATGAGTTAAATATCAGGGGGAAGGGTAGGTGACTAGTTGTTGTAGAAGGAGACTGCTCTTTCGTTTCCCGAACACTCAGACCCAAACAATCACAGAGAAACTACATTAACTGCAATACTGTTTGGGCAATAGCTTAAGCATATTTCTAGGTAGCTCTTAATTCTTAAATTAACCCATTTCTATTAATCTGTGTATCACACAAGGCTGTGGCCTACCAGTAAGGTTCCAGCCAGCGTGTTCTTCTCCTTAGGCAGCTAAATGTTGTCTGACTCTGCCTACTCTCTATATATATATCTCTGTTTGGACTTCCCAACTGGCTTTGCTCTGCTAAGTCACTGGCCAATAAAGCAACACATACAGAAGGACACCCCACATCAGTTAGTAGAAATGCAAAGCTTTTGCAAAGAGGTTAATTTGCTGTCTTCCTTCCCACAAAAAAAGTCAGTCAATAAAGATAATCTGGAACTAACAGCAACTTGACACATGCTCTATGCTGTATCAAAACTGAGTGCCACAAGTGTACTTGCTCATTCAAAGAGAACTTTTGTCATCTGTCTTTGTGGGCATGACTAAATCACCTGAGAACTTTTCTAATACTGTCCATTTTAATATCATTTTCCAATTCATTCCAAAAAATATAAAACTAAAAAGAAACTAGAATGACCAATTAAAACAGTGCAGTAGCAATATACACAGACTACATGACGTAAAAAAGTCTAAAGAAATGTGACATTCATATAAAAAAACAATAAACACACTTATGTCTCACTCTTTCCAAGTACCACTCTTAATACTAACCCATTCTCAATTCTATTAAGAAAAATATCGTTTAATAAATTTCAACTCTGCTTCATAAAAAAGAAGTCTAGAAAACAACACAATTACTTACAAAAATTTACTTTATAAGTTGGCAACTCACATACTTGAGTTTTCAATAAGCCATGTTGACTAACCATTTCTAAAGCAGTAAATCAGTATTAACACCAAAATGACAAATTTAAAAATAAACAACACAAGTATCTTGGGGGTGCTCAAAATTTTTAATAATTTATTTCTTTGATTTTTTTTTGTTTTTCTAGACAGGTTTTCTCTGTGTAACCTTGGCTATCTTAGAACTCACTCTATAGACCAAGCTGGCTGGGAATTCTGGAACTCAGAGATCCGCCTGCCTCTGCCTCCCCAGTGGTAGGATTAAGGCATGTGGCACCACACCTGGTTGAAATTTTCATATATATACACAATATATCTAAATGATATCTAACCTATAATAACCTTGCCCCAACTTACCCCGAGACCCTCCAACATATCACTCTCCCAATTTCATGTCCTTTTCTCCTATAACCCACTGAGTTCAATTAATGTTGCCCATATCTACATCAGTGTGATATCAAAATTCAGGCTTTATTCTCCCCCACAAAGATTCCTAGTGTCCTTCCTCTGGCAACATTCAACTGTCTTTTTTGTTTGTTTGTTGCTGTTTGGTTTGGTTTTTTTATTTTTATTGAAAACAGATTCTACTCTCATACATACATTCCGACTACAGTTTCCTCCTCCTCCACTCCTCCCAGCTCCTCTCCATCTCCCCTCTCTCCCAGACGCACTATCCCTCCTCTCCTCTTCAGAAAAGAGCAGGTGTCCAAGAGATGACAGCCAAAAAGGATGAAACAAGATACAATAAGACAAGGCAAAGCCCTCCTATCTCAAAAGCTTGACAATACATTGTTAGTAAGGCTTTGGGAAAACAGATACTTGTTTATAAAAATGCATAATTCCTACAAAGAACATGAATGGGCACAATAGTTCAGGGTTGTAATCCTAGCATTCAATAACTTGGGTCAGGAGAACTCAAGCTGAAACTGAAAGAGCTTGAGTTCAAAATAACCTGTGCTATGTAATGAGCCCCTAAGTGGCAGCTCACACCTGTCTAATTCTAGTTCCAGGGCTTCTGACACCCTCATACATTTGTACAGGTAGAACATGATGAACATACAATAATAATAAGCCTAAAAATAGAGAGAGATGGGTTAAGGGCACTGCTGTTCTTCCAAAGGACTCAAATTAAATTCCCAGCATCTACATGATCACAACCACCTGTAAAACTCTAGTTCTGGGGGATCCTATGATCCCTTCTGGCCATTATGGGCACCAGGCATGTATTTGGTGCAGACATACATATAAACAAAACATGAACAAACATTAAAAATAGATAGGAGCTAGAAAGATGGTTTAGAAGTTAAGAACACTTGTTGCTCTTGAAAGTTCAGTTCCCAGCTTCCACATGGTGGCTCACAACCATCCACAACTCGTTAAAAGTTCCAGGGGATGTGATGCCTGCTTCTGACCTCCATGGTATCATGCACACAAGTAGTACACATTCATACATGCAAGTAAAATACTCATATACACTTAAAATAAATAAATCTTTTTTAAAAACTTTTAAGATAATTAAAAAAGTTTTCATGTACACTTACTCTATAAGCCAGCAACTTCATTTCTAGGAATTTTCCAGGAGGAAGGCACAGAGTTACCAGACATGGTACTATTTATAATAACAAATTATTGAGTCCTCCCAAGGAGTTCATTGAAAGTAGTGAATACTTACATCAAGAAGCATCTGCATGCTGCTTTGCAGCTACAGACACATAAACATGAAGGAAAGATTTTACATACTCTACATATGTCACTAGAGTGATTTTCAGGGTACCTTGCTATGTGAAATAAAACATGGAAAGTAACTATGTAGACATTATCTTTTATGTAACAAAATAAATCAAATCAATACACAAAATTCTTGGTATATAGCCTTCCAAACAAAAAGTACTCAAGCAAAAAGTTGAACACAATGTCCAGAGTGCAATAAGGACAATAAACAAAAGATAGAAAAAACACAGATGCCCATCAACTAATGAAGATATAAACAATATGTGATGTATATATATATATATATATACATATATATCACATAATAGTATATTATTCATTTATAAAAAGAAATAAAGTACTAGCACATGCTATAACATGAATGAAATAAATTAGCAATATTATGCTGTCAAAGAAGCCAGACCCAAAAGGTCAATTATTTTATAATTCCATTTATATGAAATGTCCTAATAGAATAAGCAAACCCAGAGACATAAAGTACATCAATAACTGCCAAGCACTGAAGGAATATAGGGGGGTAACTTCTTAATGAGAATTGGGCATGCATCTAAAGTGAAGCTAGTCTGGAATCAGATAGTGGAAATAGCTGCACACATTGCAAATTTACTAAAAGTCATGAATAATATATTTTTTATATGCCTGGACTGTGAAAACTGTAGGATATTTGTGAAACTTTAATATAAGAGAATTATACAAGGTCTTTAGATTTTCATTGACATCATTTGGAACAATGTTTAAATGCCAATAAACAAAACTCGGGCTTTAAGAGTGAGTACAGAGAGGTCAATAGAAGTTTGAAACAAACAAAAAAGACTTCATGAGAAGGCTTTAATCTCACCACTGTAGGTTAGTAGGATTTATTCAGAAATACAGGGGGAAAAGTATAAGTAAATATTGACGTGGAGTTCTTTAGTGCTAGCTTTATTTTACTGTGCTTTTTCATTGATTTCTTTTCACTGCGACGTAGTTGATATACTTTTCTACCTCTATGGTATGCAGTCAATACATGATGAGGTGATTTCAAATACAGTTGACCTTTTACTTCTAGGCAAAATTCTGTGACTTTTCTGGAAATTTTAAAGTAAATTGTTGGATCCTATTTCCCTTCCTAAGCTCTTCTGATCTTACCCGGCTTCTGGCAAAGGATACTGTAATATTAATGAGCTGTAGGTATATGGTGGCACAAAACAAGAAGTAAAAATTTCTAAGACTGTTTTCTAGAATCTCAAAACTTCTTTTCACTGATATCTAATCAAGAAGAAAGAATAATACAATCACGGAAACACAATGATGACTCCTTCAACTCAAGAAATACTGTGTACTTTCTTTGTACTGGCTACAGTGATCAAAACTGGGGCAACTGGGACATAGGTCCTTTCTCTGAAATACTTCCTGTCCATTCCAACTTCCTACTACACAGCTGGCAAAATTAAAATTTAGACGTGATAAGATCAGGTCAAAATGATACAATTAACAACACTGCCATAATTCAAGCATAACCTCTTTACCTCAGTAGCAATGAGTACATCCATTCCCCAGATTTGAATACAATCCCCACTTAAAAAGAATCAAGATTCTAGGGAAAAACAACCAATTCCAGGTTTATGACAGAAGTATACAAGATAGGGACTGAAAAATCATCTTTGCTCTAAAAGCTGGGTGTTCAAAGACTAGCAGGACCCTGTCAAAATGATGATTAAAAGGACTCCGTTAAAATGTGAACCTCAAAAGGAAAAATGAAAGACCACTTTCTATGAAAGCAAGATGACCCAAGTTCAAATCTTCAGCACACTCATAATAACCAGGTATAGCCTTTCATGCCTATAACCCCAGTGCTGATAGGAAAATGAATAGATTCAGAGAGTTCACTGGACAGCCAGCATGGCCAAAAACAGCAGACTTCAGACCCTGTCTAAAAGAATTAGATGAAGGGTAAAAAGGGAAGATACCCCAGGGTCTTTCTCTGACCACCGGCATACTCACTCATACTTAAGCTCAACAGCCAACACACACAAAAGGAAACAATGGATACTGAACTTTAATAGTATATTTCTTAGAAATGTCCAATTTCAAAGTCATAAAATAAAAGAACAGAGAAGCAGGGTGCAGTGATACCCAAAATGAACACATGAGGCTTAGGCAAAAGGATCACTAGAGTTCAAGTGTTTGATAGCAGCCAGAGTAACATGGCAAACAAGAGCTTATCTCAAAAAGCAATTAAATGAATAATTTAAAAATAGAGAGAATCACCAATAGCTACTCAAAGCATCTGGTGAAGTTTTGTGAGGAAATAGACTATATACAATATATATGGCTTAAAATCATCCAGTACCTGCATGACTACAAAAGGGAGAAAGTTTTGCAAGTAATCTGACATTATCAGCTTAACCAAGAAATCAAACTTAGCAATAATAATGGAGCAAATGATATCTGATCAAAGGGAAGGTCTCTACTGCTATAGGTGTTGTCACATTTACTCTCAATTATTTCTTTACTGTTGCCAAAATATCTAACCTGAATTTAAGAACAAAGAAACAATCAGGCAGGGCGGTGGTGGCATACACTTTTAATCCTAGCACTTGGGAGGCAGAGGCAGGCGGATCTCTGTGAGTTCGAGGCCAGCCTTGTGTACAAATTGAGTTCCAGGACAGCAAGAACTGCTACACAGAGAAACCCTGTCTTGAAAAAACTTTTTTTTTTTTTTTGGTTTTTCGAGACAGAGTTTCTCTGTGGTTTTGGAGCCTGTCCTGAAACTAGCTCTTGTAGACCAGGCTGGTCTGGAACTCACAGAGATCCACCTTCCTCTGCCTCCCGAGTGCTGGGATTAAAGGCGTGCGCCACCACCGCCCGGCTTTGAAAAACTTTTAAAAATTAGGGGAGCCAAGGAGATGGCTCATCAGGTGTGAGCACTTGCTGAGCAAGCCTGACACCCTGAGTTCAGTTCCCAGAACCCAGGTTTAAAATATCTGGGGTAGGGTAGCATGCATCTGTAATTGTAGCACTCCTCTATAATTCTAGCACTCCTACAGTCAAATGAGAAGCTATGGTAGAAAAATCAGCTAGGATGGGGTTCAGCTAACCTGGAAGTCATAGCAGGAAATCAACAGATTGAGATGCTGCCTCCAAGCAAGGTAGAGGGAAAGAACCAATTCCCAAAACGTCCTTTGATCTCCAAATGGACACTGTGGTACAGACATGCCAGTGCATGTATATGCCCCCTCCCTCTGTCCCTTTCTCTCTCTCTCTCTCTCTCTCTCTCTCTCTCTCTCTTTCTCACACACATACACACACACAAATAAATGTCAATAAATGTTTTAATTATAAAAATATTTTTGAGCTAATTAGAAATTTTTCCTATAGACATCATATTAGATAATACCATGAAAATGGTGCTATGGTTAAACAGACAAGCATCCTTACTCTTGGAAAGCCACTGCTGAAGTTTAAAAAACTCACCACAAAAGTCTTTGTATATGTGGTTAGGAAAAGGGAAAGGAAGCAAATGTATAAAATGTTAATCAAAAATGAGGATCATTTAAAATTTCAACTAAAGCAAGTTGATTCCCCAACAGACTCATTCATCCTTTTAATATGGCAACATATTATCACCTACATGAAGTTTTTATCTACTAAATTCACCACTGATTAACATCACACTTTACAAGTTAACTACAACAAATGCATCATGTTTTAAGGGAGTTTACAGTTTTGTGTTGGGTTGCCTTCATAATTACCTTGGTATATAAACCCTTTTTTCTAAGAAACTATACTATATTAAAGAGCAAATATTCTAAATACATCACTTCAATAGGAATTAAAAGACATTACTTATTGTTGCATCCTTTAAAATCTACAATTCAAAAATTACTAAAGAACTAAAAATTTTAAAATAAGAAAAACATCAAAGTATTTGGATAATGAGGATATAATATGTTTATTTCCTCCTAGAATTTTTGCTTCTTACATGTAATTTTTCTACCCAACTGTTGCTCTATTAGAACATAATCTCAAAGCCAGACTGTATCAGAATACCAACTCACTCCAAATTTTAGACAATTCTTCAAATCTCAAAATGACATCTTTCAAAACAAAACATAGGTACCTTTCCCAGAGGTGTCAAGTGCATCATCCTCAAGGTCATCATCAAAAATTTCTCGGCCATCTTCCACATAGCCTGTACCATCTGAAAGAATAAAATTTAATATTGAAATTAATTTCTAAAAGTGGTCCAAAGCTGGGCTTGTGGTGCATCTCTGTAATCTCAGCACTTAGGAAGCTAAGGCAGGGAGACTGCAAGTTTGAGGCCAGCTGGAGTTACAAAACGAGCTGAAGGCCAACCAGGGCTACAGAATGAAAGCCTGCCTCAAAGTAACAAAAAATAAAAAGTGAACAATAATATTTTATTCATGGCTCAAAAAATTAAAACCCAAACACTTACTTACTCACTTTTTCTGGTATGTTCCAATTTGTTTGGTAGAATTCTGTTCAAATGGGTATTAGAAAAGATATAGTAGCATCCACACAGCAGATACAAAGTCAAACCCTAAAGATATATAGCATATCTAGCTAGGTGAGCTAAAGAAACGATCTGACACATAGGACCAAAAAAAGGCTGCTTTATAGTCATTTTGTTCTATAAAAGAAAAGGAAGTATCACAAGCCCTGAAAAGCACCCTAATTTCCATGGGAAGACTAGTCACATAGTTGACCAATTACAGAAATAGGAGTCATGAATATAGTCTTCATCTCTTTCCTCTGGTCAATATTCTCATGCCAGAAAATCAGAACCTACGCCAGGCAGTGGTGATGCCACCTTTAATTCCAGCACTCAGGAAGCAGAAGCAGGTGGATTTCTGTGAGTCTGAGGACAGCCTTCTCTACATAGCTAGTTCCAAGACAGCCAGAGATACATAGAGAAACCTGCCACCAAAAAAGAAAAGAAAAGAGAGGGAGGCAGGAAAGAAGGGAGGGAGGGAGGGAGGGAGGGAGGGAGGGAGGGAGGAAGGAAGGAAGGAAGGAAGGAAGGAAGGAAGGAAGGAAGGAAGGAAGGAAATCAGAACCTAGAACCTATAAGCAGGAACCAGTGACCTTTATACAAAAACAGAAAGACCACTCTTCAAGATACTTTCTGTGGCTCAAATTATACCTACAACCTGCTGTATTCTTCACAGCAACTCTGAAAGATAGTCTCTTATCTCTATACCACAGTCAGAAAACTTGTGGCTTAGGTGATATTAACTGACTTACCCAAGACTAGATGGAAAGTGTATACCTTAATTCCACGGGCTATGGGGCCGTGTGTTGGATCCACAGATTGGTAGTTCTTCATTATTCCTTTTTGTAAAGGAAGACACTGATGATTGAACCCAGTGACCCAAGCATTCCCTCTCAATTCCTACATGGTCAGTCATGTCCTGGGGGGTGGGGGGATTCTTCGGTATGTTCCTATTATTTTCTAAATGGCTCTTAAGTAGACTTCCTATTTTCATGCTTCCTCATTTTCAAAGCACTATGGAAAATCTAAACAAAAAATATGTAGCAATGCTGTGACAGCATATATTGACTGTCAGCCAAACTGACAGGCTACAGAAGCACCTAGCAGCTAAGCCTCTGAGCAGGCCTGTGGGAGCTTATCTAGATTAAGGTTAACTAAGGTGGGCAGACCCATCAAGTATGGGCAGCACCATTCCATAGAGACCCTGGACTTAAACAGAAGGAAGCAAACAGAACACAAAGCATTGCCCCCTCTCCTTCATGACTGCAGGTACAATGTCACTTCTGCCACCATGCCTTCCCAAGGACGATGGACTATAGCCTCAAACTGTGACCTAAGTGAACCTTACCTTCCTTAAGTTGTTTTCATCAAGTATTTTTTATCACAGTAAAGAAAAAGATAACTAATGAAACTGCCCCACATCTCCTCAGGCACAGCAACTGCCCCACATGACAATCAGGAAGTAACGAACACAGTGCCTAGCAGGCAATTTCCTCCCACATACCATCATCCACGATCCAGTCATCATCCTGCCGTGCCTGAACCAGTTTCGAATACTGCTCTTCATCAACTTCTTCATAAACACTTGTGAGGTCCTCAACCTGCCATTACAAAGTTTATGGAAAAGCTTCAAATGGAGTGAAAGTGTTAAACAATTCTGATGAAAAGAAATTATCAAATTGAAACTGGAATGGCAGGCTGATAGAGTAGCTGCAACCAAATCATGAGTTCTGACATTCAACACCACTGCAGGGTTTTCCTTAAATAGACATCAATTAACTTAGTATTCCTTTTAGGTGGGTGTTAACATAAGATATTAAATGATTCCATTAGCATAATACACTTGTCACACCATCAATTACTCATCTACTCCGTAAAAAACAAACTGAATTATAGCCAATTCTTTATTAGCTGCTTTGGGGATTGTTCACATAATTTCTAGACTACTTTTTCCTATACTTAAATGCATAAGGCATAGTGTACCCTTTCACACTAACTGGTAAATGCCCTGCAAAGATACTAATTTTAGTAACAGTTCAATTAACTAAATAAAATACCTTATTCGTGCCCTCCAAAAATGAGCAAACAAATTCACTCTATACTCTGTAGGCAAAGAAGAAATGGTTTTTGAATGATCTGTTTGTCCTACCAATAATCCTCCCTGAATTTCAGGCCTTGAAAGTGAATGAGAATCTAAGTGTGAAGTCCAGTGAAAGTAGTGAATTCTCAAATCATACTAGCGCACAAATATAAAAATATCAGACCACCTCTGCACAGTTAAAGCAATAAAAGCACAGGTGCACACCACTACTACAGGTACCCATGGTGATAGGCCACTACCTGCCTGACTGGGAATATGGCAAACCTCTTTTAAAATTGCCCCCTCCTGGCTTGTTGGTGGTGGTAATGCCTGTAATCCCAGTACTTGAGAGGCAGAGGCAGGCAGATCTCTGTGAGTTTGAGGCCAGCCTGGTCTACAGAGTGAGTTTCAGGACAGCCAAAACTGTTACACAAAGAAACCATGTCTTGAAAAAAAAAACTGCCCCCTCCTTAGGAGTCTGTCTTTTTGTAAGGGGAAACATACCAAACATACTAGAAAAGCTAAGATCTTAGAAAAAACTTGGAACACAGAGTCTTGAAAGCCTAACGGTTAACAGCTAACTAGATTTCCATTATACGGAATAACAAGCAAGATGGGACTAAAAAAGATGGATCAGTGCTTAAGAGGGTCTGAGTTTTAGTTCCTAGCACCCACATAAGATGGTTTAGAACCACCTATAACTCCAGTTCCAAGAGATCCAACACCTTCTGGCCTCCAGGGGTACCTGCAGGCACATGTGCAAACACAAAGGCAGAAACACACATATACATAAATAAAAATACATGTCTTTAAAAGATACAAGGAAACTTTCTCATTCTATCTTCTGTATGTGTATTACTGAGGATAAAACCCGGAGCTTTGTTCTTGTTAGGCAAGTACTCCACCACTGAGCCATATTCTGAGTCCAGCAGACTATCTTTAAAAAGCACACTGCTATTGCCCATCATGAACTCCTTTTAGAACAATACATGTATAAAGGGACTCAGCTACATAACACCAACATCTGAAATACCCCAGAGAACTCCTTTACAGAAATTCCTACATTTAAAAATGCTTTACTCACAGGACAGTGGTGGCACCCACCTTTAATCCCAGGACTCAAGAAGCAGCGGCAGGAAGAACTCTCAGTTCAAAGTCAGCCTGGTCTACAGAGCAAGTTTCAGGACAGCCAGAACTACACAGAGAAATCCTGTCTCAAAAGCCTAACCTCCCCTGCCAAAAAAAAATTTACTCCTGCTTCACCATAACCCTTTTAGCAATTCTTTATGATACCATAGCCTCGCTTAACTTGAATGGTGTCAAATGGCAAAATCTTTTCTATTTGGCTAATACCCCAATACAATATAGGCCAGAGTTAAATGTGAATATTCCCAAGACAGATCACCTAGGTTCAAATAAAGACCCTTCCACTAGGCTCTCACTAAGCTTCCTGTGCCCAGTTACCCCACCTGAAAAGTTTGTTAATCATACTATCTATTTTGTATGATCACTGAGAAGATTTAATGAAAAGCATATCGGTAAATGCACTTCGAATATGTGTTAACACAGAAAATATATTAGTTGCTATTATTTTCTAGTATTTGTTTATCTCTTCTCACTATTGGCAGTTAAGATGTTCAAGAGTATGGAAGGTGAGGCTAGACAATGTTATGCATTCTGATTTTGAGCTACGGGCTATAAACAATGGTTAAAAAACAAAACAGTCAAAAGTATCCCATTCAATCTTACCAACAATAAGGTCCAAATCTCCAATGCTGATCTCCAGCAAATGAGCTTAAGAACAATTCTGAGAAAATGCTTAGCTAGACAACTTAATATAATAAAATTAAAAGCACTTCTCATGTCCCTTAAGGGACATAGACAGTATGTGAAATAAGAGTAAAACACAGGTGTAACTACTTTTACTTTAAAAAGGGCATGCAAAACTCCAGACAACAACTTTAAAGGGTCTAGTACTCTTTATAATCTGTAACTCTACCTAATGCCCACATATGTCCACTATGTTATAAGAAACATGAGCCAGACCTAGTGATACAGGCCCATAATTCTACTTACTAGAAAAACTCTATGGCATTAGGATTACAAATTCAATGTCAGGCAGTGGTAAGCTCATAAGTCACTATGAGCTTGAGGCCAGTCTCATCTACAGAGTGAGTTCCAGGACGGCCAGGATTGTTACACAGAGAAACCCTGTAACACTGTCTCAAAAAAAAAAGGGTTTAAGTTCAAGACCACCATGAGCCATGTAGTGAACTCCAATCTCAAAACACAAAGTGAAAAAAGGTCTAGGAACACAGCTCAGTAGTAGAATGCTTGCCCAGCATGTAAGAGGTCCTAGGTTCTATCTTTGGCCTCCCTACTCTGAAAAAATATTGTAAATATATTATATTAATATTTCTAACAAAGTATAAGTAACACAGGACTGCCTGAAGGCTGTGAAATGAAAGACAGGATTAAAACATTACTTACTTCATATTTATACTTCTCACCAGCTTTAGCCTTTTTCAGTCTCTCTAAAGCTTCTTGGCGTCCTTTCTTTGATTTTTTTTCTCGACGAGCTCGAGAAGCTACAAAACTCGCTGAATCTGATACAGCTGAAAAAAAAGCCAAGTTTTATGAGATGTTACAAAATTACCAACCATATTCCCTCAAAACCAAAGGATTGTTTCTGGACAATCATAACCAAGTGAGTATTCTTAGAACGCAAAATAATTCCCAAAGCTCATGGTCAAATATGAAGATCCTGTGACAATGTCCAGTTCGAACAGCTGAATCCAGTTATCTTGTTCACTTCTCTGTAGCTGTGATAAAATATTGACTACAAGGCCTGGCATGGTGGCACACTCTTTTGATCCTAGCACCCAAGAGGCAAGGGCAAGTGGATCTCTGAGTTTGAGGCCAGCCTGGTCTACAAAGTGAGTTCCAGGACAGCCAGGGCTAGCGGTCAGTGATACCCTGTCTCAAAAACCAAAATAATAGTAGTAGTAATTATAATAAAGCCACTAATCACAAGCAACTTCAGAAAGGTCTATTTTTTTTTATTATTTCATGTTAAGTCAGGGAAGGAACCTTGAGTCAGGAACAGAAAAAAAGTTAAAGGAATGTTGCTAACTGATTTACTCTCAAAACCACAATCAACTATATCTCCCAGGACCACCTACTCTGGGTTGGCACCTCCCACAGTGGACTGGGCCCTCCCACAGTAATCAATCAAGAAAAGGCCTCCATGGACTTTGCCTACAGGCCAACCTGATGGAGGCATTTTCTCAACTGAGGTTCCCTTTTCCCAGATGATCCTACTTTGTGTTAAAACTAAGCAGCACACTAACTAGTTCTAGTCTTCTGCTAAGAGGAAAATCTCAAAATCATGTAGAGAAACATTAAAGATGGATATCAGACTTAATATTTCCATCAGACCATGAGCAACTCAGTGAGTCGTAAAGGATAATTTATTTGGTGTTCCATTAGTCAAAACAAAAGGAGTTAAAAAGCATCTATTCTTTGCAAAGTACAAGATGCTATGAGAGATGAAAAAGATATAGTTCCTAAATGCATAGAAATGTACAATCTAACATGGAAGATGAGTAGCGAGGGGCTCTAAAACAATGTTAAGTAGCATATGCCCTGATGGAAGTATAAAGAAAGTACCTGGAATGTCAGAGAAACAAACTGGCTGAAGGAACTTCAAAAGAGCACTCAGAGATTATGACAATATAGGACTGTAGCAAAAATTCAAAATGGTTGGAATGCCCTTTGTACAATTAATGAAATATCAAAAGACCTTGGTGTTCAATCATTCAATTTTTGACCATGTATGCTTTGGATCATCACAAACTGGCCAATACATACATACACACATACACACATACACACACAATCACACAAACTTCATCCACAGAATTAAGACCTTTATACACATGACAAATGATCAAATCAACAGTGCTGCCTGGCAGCCATGAGTTTAGGCTCAGCATGACTGCCAAATATGTCTGTAAAATGGCTTCATTTTATTTGATACTGATTAATTTACTAAAAAGAGTAATGGCAAAAAAAAAAGACATTGATAAGAGGCATCCTAAAAACATCCATGCTGGAACATTTGTGACATTAAGTTGTTTGACTAAGTGTCTGACTGAATCGGAAAATAAGACCTAAAGAATGTGTATTCAATGTTGGCTATAAACTATTGAAAACTGTATCTTAAGGTAAAGTATAATTAGAGATCTTGTTTTCTCCCTAGCTTTCTGGAAATGGAATCTCTGTAGCATCTCAGTCTATTGTCTGACATTCACATTTGACTTTTAAATATATTTTCAGAAAGGTATTAATTGAAAATTAAAGAATGCAGATACTTGATGACAGTCACAAAATCTTGAGTGTCATTCAAATGATTTAAAAAAATCTTGAGCAGGCCTACATGAAAAAGGTCCAGAGATTATTGGGCATAGCCATTAAGGATGAATTCAGTGTATTAAATTCAAGATTTTGACATCCACCCCAAACTCTCTAGATCTTAAAACAGATTTACTCCATAGTCAACACTATACCACTGCACAAAGTCTGAAATAAAAATACAAATAAGACAGCTTCCTTGTCCCCAAGATTCTCACAGTCAAGTAATACAAAAGGACCTAAATGGTGCCATAGAAAAAGTAAGAATGCAGTGGAAATGGAGAGAACCACAACTTCAGGAAATTGAGGAAGGTTTCACAGGAGAGGTCTCCAGCAAGCCTAAAAAGTGGAAAATTTCAACATCACAAAACAGAATAAAACTTGACAGAAACAGAGGAAGAGACCTGAGCCAAATTACAAAGAGAAGAAAATGAATTGTTTCCAGAAACTGAGAGAAAGCCAGTGTGGAAGCTAATTTCCTTGCAAGAATACACAGCAAGTAGGGAAAGTAGAGCCTAGATTCTAGACATAACAGAACAGATGCCCCAGTTCTGCCATTTTTAGTGGGTGACATGCGACCACCAGTAAGCCACTTAAGCAATGAACATCTGTCTTGTTTTATTACATTTCACTTTTTTTCTGTGACAGGGTCTTGCTAGGTAATCAGGCTGTCCTTATATGAAGATCCTCCAGCCCCAGCCTCCAAACTGGCAGAACTGTAGGTATGTGCCTCAATGACAGGCTCGCCTTGTTAAGCTGCCTAGTATCTGAAACTGAGAAATTCTCTCCTATGGCTTGAAGATTCACAGAGCCTTTGACCTGCTATAGTAGGTGTTCCTTCCCAGACGCCTTGGAGCTAGGCTATGAACATATAAAATAGTCTCTCCCAATGACAGATTTTAAGTTGAAGGCTAATGTCCCAAGGAAGGAGACATGTATTAAGGAAGTTTGCAAAAAATAACTACTACAGAACTGAAAATGTGAGGCCAGTATATCTCAAGGTATAAATTTCACCATCCGATACCTTTCCATAGTTTGCAATGACCTCTTCTCTGGCCCAGTTTTGTAGCACAATGGTAATCACTGTTTCTGGCTAAGCAGCCCCAGACTGGCTTTCCAGTCCTACAGGATCACTGCAAATAACACAGCATCCTAATAAATTTCTTCAATTTAAAGTAACTAGAGTTGGTTCCAGTAGCTATAGTGCTTCTTGAATGAATGACTACATGGCTTTTTTTAAATCATTAAACTCCCAATCTCTTTTCATACATAGTAAAAGCTACTTATAGATCTTTTAAGACCCTTTCACACTCATGAAAAGGGGAAAACACATCTGCCCCATAAAGCTTAATATTTCTTACATAAAGGTGTAAGAATTAAATAAGAATGGCTATCTTATTTTGTACTTAGCAGTACAGGAGAAATTCAGTGTGCATATGTAAATGTCTAGGGGTGTGTGTGTGTATGTGTGTGTCTGTGCATGCATGTATGTATGTATGTAGTTATAGGATAATCAAACACATATACACAAACACTCCACACATCACACCTAGTGAATGCTTTGGTCTAGCTTCAGAAAGCAAAAATAAGGCAAACAGTTTCCTCAGGGGAGACTCAGTGTGGCACTACATATGAATGTTTACTTTTTCCAGTCCATGAAGGCAGAAGCCACACCCATTCTACCCACCATGTTAATGCCAGAGCCTGGCAGAATGCCTATGCCGAGTACCTACATAATAAATATTTGCTCAACAAACCAATATACCACACTTTCTATCATTCAAGTCCCCAGTGGCTTTCTATGTACAACAACAGCTAATTATACACCTTGGTATTTTCTGCTGTCCAGGTGCTCCACCTTCCAACACAAAAAGACTGTGTTCTCTTTTTTAAAAAAAAAACAATGTCTCTAATGCTTCATGTAAGCAAGTTGGTAAAAAAGAATAACAATGGGGAACAACACAAAGATTCAAATATTGTTTCCAAACCACCACTTGGAGAAGCTCAACCCTCCCCCAAAGCAGAGACAGTAACCTGCAGCAGTCTTTCACATAACAACCTTCTGGTCTGCTCTAAAGGAAAAATTCCAGTCACAAGTCCCCCAGCAAATACTTAATCAACACTATGACTTAAGAGGGGTCTCAAGATTGCACAGTATCCTCCAAAGCGTGATTTCTTGATGTTCAAAGATGGAGTACAGTTTTTTGGGGTGAAGAATGGGCTTGAGACAAATCACTGATGGGGGGGGGGGGGCTGCAGGCTGTTCACGCACCCACATCCCACATTCCATTTGTAATCCTGACTAGTCGACTCTCCAAAAACAATTGTGTCTTCACAAATGGGAAAGGCTAAGAAAATCTGAAACCTGTGATTTAAAAGTGATCAGGAAGCAAGAGCTCATTAATGGCGATGCACGGTGAGTGACAGGCCATGTGACGCGGGGCTAAGAAAGTACCTGATTTGAAGTTCGAACTGAAGTTCAGTTACACTTCAGTTGAACGCCGCTGCGAATCAGAAATCAAGCAAGGCCGTCTGCATTTGCGAGTTCTACTTTGGGAAATAACTTCAGGAAATTAAAGATTGGTGCTCACAAACTGCCTGATAGCCAGGGCATCCAAAATGCTACAGCTGATTTTTTTTTTTTTGCCTAACTTCCCCCAAAATGACTAGACCTGAACACTAGTTCTCTGCAGCACATGAGCAATTTTTTCCCTGTAGGACCTGAAAAGCCCTGACCGTGTAGCGACAAAAATGCATCTGTGACAGCACTCGCAGTGCTGTCCTCAATATCACTGCTACCGAGCTCGCTGGGACTTCTTAGAAACAGAGGCACACGCATGCTCCATCCCGGCCAGACACCTCGGTCGGAGAGGGCAAAAGCCGCCGCCACAGCTTGCCAGGAAGTTGGAACCCGCACGTGCCTGCGACTCATCCAAGGACGTGAAAAGAGCCACCAACTGCGGAACCTGTCACACGAGAAGGGACCCTCCCCCGAAAAGCCCTTCAGCCGCTGACCCCGGGAGGAAGCCCTGTCCCACAGCCCTAGGGTCTCCGCCCAGAAAGATTAAGGTCACCCGCCAAATAGACCCGAGGGGCGGTCCGAAAGCGCGCCACCTTCCGAAGAATCCACAGCAGAGACCCCCGCCCCGCGCTCCCCTCAACCACGCCGCTACCCCCACATTCCCAGCCAGATGCCCTGAGCAAGGGCTCATCGCTCACCGCTTGCGCCCAGTTCGCCGTCGTCGCCGTGGACTGGCGCCATGCTCGGACAATCTCCCGGTTCCCCGCCAAGCAGCCTGAAACTGGCGCGGGGGCCGAGATAGGCGCCAGTAGCAAAGCCAATCAGCAGCTCGGGAGGCTGTGGACTTCCGCCCGGAAGGCCACTGACGTTCAGCGCCCGCCGAGCCGCGCCCCGCCCCCGGCCTTCCCGCGGGAGCGCTTTTGGCGCCCCGTGATGACCCCGAGGGAAAGCGGGAACCAGCAAGGCCTGAGAACTGAGGGAGAAAGCGGTCGGGCGCTGAAAAGAAACCTCCTTAGGACACTGCGCAGGCGCACGCACGCTGTTTTAAAAAAACCCTGCAGGATTCGTGGGAAAAGGGGTTCTCTGGTCATCAGAGATGATTTTCTGGGAAAAGAAATGCGGGCGGGCATAAACGGAAGGGACACTCTCTCCCAGTCGCTGCTCCGTCTCTGTCCTCCCCGCTCCCCCCTCCTCAAAAGGGACATCCTTGATGCACAATCAGATGGTGATACACAGTCTGTTTCTTGCCTGGTCTCTCCGAGTGTAATTATCCACAAAAAAAAAAAAAAAACGTGTGTCACAACCTGAAAGTTTGTGCAAAATCTTTATTGAGCAAAATACTAACGTGGCAGCCTCCCAAGAGGAACAATCTGACCTCATGAGTCCTGACGTAATGCACTTGAAAAAAGAACAAAATGACTTATGTGGTTTGTGTTTGGGTATTTGCTTATTTCTTCTTTTCTTTCTTTCTTTCTTTCTTTCTTTCTTTCTTTCTTTCTTTCTTTCTTTCTTTTGTTTGTTTTCTGAGATGGTTTCTTTGTAGCTTTGGGGCCTGTTCTGGAACTCGCTCTGTAGAACAGGCTGACCTCAAACTCACAGAGATCCACCTACCTCTGCCTCCCGAGTGCTGGGATTAAAGGCGTGTGCCACCACCACTGCCCGGCTGCTTATTTCTTTTAAGAAACAGTTGTTGATTTAAAAAAAAATACAACTCTTACCTGAAAGGAAAAAAACAGTTATCAGTAAACTTTACTCTTGGGAGGCTGAGACAGGAAGATAGCTTTGACCCCAGAAATAGACTATTAAGTTTTAGACCAGCATGGGCTACAAGAAGGACCCTGCCTCAAAAAAGAGAGGTGCATAGAGGAAAAACAAGACGGAAGGTTTAATGGTCGAACATCAAATAATAATAATTATTGTGAAAACAAAAAAGATGGGAAGTGCTTAATGATATTTCATATTTAAAAGAGCAAAGGGTAAATTGATGTGTACATACTTAATTGCAACAATCTATCAAATGCTTAGATATATGAAATCCATAAGCAAAACGTGTATTTTGCCAAGATGGTTGAATTATAAATACTTTCTGTTTCTAATGTTGGGAGAATGCAAAGCGCAGGTAGGCTTGGGCTTTGAGTCATACACTTCTATATAACCTTGGACTGGTTTCAGAGACCAAAGATTTTTCTTTTATAAAATGTTTCTACTTATCTAAGGAATTACTGTGAAATTTAATTGAAATAATTGAAAATATGTGGGGGGGTGGCATATGCCTTTAATTGAAATAATGTCTGTACAGAGCCTTTAAGATCCCATCATCTGGAGCAGTGAAATAGCCCATGGGTAAAGGTGCTTGCTGCCCATGCTGACTGAGTCTGCTCCTCTGAACCTACATGGTGGAAGATAGCAGGAAAGAACTGATTTCCACAAGTTTTCCTCAGTCTTAACAGACACACAAACACACATACATGAGCACAAAATATGTAAATGAAATACTTTTTTTTCTAAAATAAAAACAAATACTTTTTTTTTTCTAAATTAAAGATCCCACCATCTGAGCTGGGTGCAAAGGCACATGCCTATAATCTTAGCACTCAAGGTGCTGAGGCAGGAGGATAGCAGGCCATTCTAAGCTACATAGTAAGATCTTGTCTCAAGAAAAAAAAGCACCTAAAAGACAACTAATAATTTATGTGAGTTATCAATATAAACATGTAACCAAAAGGATATAACAGTGAAAATGATGACAGCAAGTGTTTCAGCTAGCAGAAACTTCGATCAGTAAATACATCTGATTATGATATACTTTTTTGATTATGTTGATGCTTTACACACGCTGACCCACACTGGCCTTCCTAATTACCCACGTGAGGAGGACAAGCAAGCAAGACATCTATGTTCTTTCTTCATCTTAGTAATGGAACATGAATTTTCAGCTAGGTGCATTGACCAAAAATGAAATTGTATTTCTTTATCAAAAAAAGGCTTAGCTTTTAACAAATTTCTATACCACAAAAATGTGGTTTCACTACAGAGTGCTGGGAAAGACAGGTACTTAAAGATATTTGAAATTAAAGAACATTTGAAATTAAAATTCTTTTTTTTTTCTTTTTCTTCTCCTTCTTTATTGGTCTCTTCCTGCAACACAGATTTGATGGGTCATGGAATGACTGGAAAGGAAAAGTCACAAGCTGAAAACATAGAACAGAATTTTAAGAATATGGGTCCCTAGATAGGGGCCACCGTAACATCCTTAAGCTAACTCCAGACTTCTACATGAGAGAGAAATAACTATCAAACCTATTAAAAGGCACTATTTTTGAGTTTTCTTTCATATTTAGCAGAACCTATTTCTATAAAATATACTTCTTTTTTACTTTCATCTTTTTCTTACTTATTGAAACTTAATAAAATTAGTACTAGATGAGAGATACAGCCTCTTAATTTGTGTAAAAAAAAAGCTGACACCCTTTTTCCATTGTACAATGTCTCTGGTGACTGTCAATTTCATCTATATGGCAGTAACAGTTAAGAACAAATAATTCCCATAGCATCCACTCATTCACCAAATGTTCAAGTGCCTACTGTCCTTCTGATATTGCTCAAGGCTCTTGAGATATGTTGGGCAAGGATAACTTTTCTGGAAATTATTTTCTCCTTCTCCAGCAATCTTTTTTTATAAAATAGATTTTTTTTTCTTTGAGAGAGAAGAAAGAAATAGGAGCAGGGAGAGACCAGGGGAGAAAAGACAGGGAGTTAGGGGGCAACAACTACACTAGTGTTGTTTTGTCTTTGGCACAGTGACTATGCCTTAATCTACTGCCACTCAACAATTGGCAACGCATTTCTCTAGCAGTAGCTGGGCCGCAGCCTGGCGGGAATTTTTGTTCTCACAGCCACTGGTTCAGCCGCTGCTGCTAAAGGTAGCTTTAACCAGATCTCTATTGTAGTAATATTTTTATTTTAATAAATAAAGTTTGCCTGGAGATCAGAGAGCAAAGCTAAGCCACTAGAGCCCAGGGATTGGTGGCACACACCTTTAATCCCAAGACTCAGGAGACAGAGCCACTTGGAATCTCTGTGAGTTCAAGGCTACCCTGGGCTACACCAGAGCGACCCGGAAACAGATCCAAGTGATGGTGGCTCACACCTTTAATCCTAGTGTTTGGGAGTCACACACCTTTAATCCCAGCAGTAAGGAGGTGGAGACAGGAGCAATATGGCTAGTCAGAGAGAGGAATATAAAGGGGAAGAGACGGGAACTCACTGGAGTGTGAAGTCTGAGGCAGCCTGAGAATCACCCCTTCTATCTGAGCTTTGGTAGAGGTAAAAGGTCTCTCTAGTGGCTGCCTCTCTGATCTTCAGATTTAACCCCTATATGTCTCTGAATTATTATTATTCGTGCTACACCTTATCATTCTATTTATAAATAAAATTCGAGATTCAAAGGCTGGGGTGAAAACCTGCTAGCTCAGACAGGTTGAATAGCAACTAGCTAACCCTCTCTCCTTGTTGGCATCTCCCAAAAATTAAGTGTTCTTTCCCTCCACCAAACAAACAAACAAAACCCACACCACTCCAAATCACTTCCCACTCCTTCTGGTGCACCTCTCTATCTCTTTGAGACTCTCTCTTATGCTCTATGATTGCTTTTTGTTAACTAGATGCTACTCAGCCTCCTGACTCAGGTGAGTTTTATTAAATAAATGCCAGTGCAAACTCGGGGTTCACCGTGTCATCGAATATCCCCCAATACACTAGCCAGTGAGATTATATTCTGACACGTTTCCTAGGTATGATCCCATGGAAAAATCACCAAATGAGCACTTTGGTTTCAATATTTACGTGAGTTTGTTCACATGAATCTAGACGCCGTGCTTACTTTTCTTTAGGTATATTGGCAAAATCGGCTTTAAGGTCATACGAAGATTCTAAGCTCAACTAGGCAAAATTATAAATTCGTGGCTGTGAAAAGAGGATCATCTGCTAAGGGGAATAATAAGCGAACAGTAACAGAACTTGCATAATATGCTCTTAATGGCCCACAAAGAGTCTGGGTGAGGCCCCAGTCACTGAGCCGC
>NW_004949184.1:1316476-1320630 GCF_000317375.1 Microtus ochrogaster
ATTACGATAAAAAGAAACTAGTGAAGGCGTTTAAGAAGAAATTTGCCTGCAATGGTACTGTAATTGAGCATCCAGAATATGGAGAAGTAATTCAGCTACAGGGTGACCAGCGCAAGAACATATGCCAGTTCCTAATAGAGATTGGACTGGCTAAGGACGATCAGCTGAAGGTTCATGGGTTTTAAAAAGTGCTTGTGACTCTGAAGCTTAAGTGAGGATTTCCTTGCAATGAGTAGAATTTCCCTCCTGTCCCTTGTCACAAGTTTAAAAACCTCACAGCTTGTATAATGTAACCATTTGGGGTCCGCTTTTAACTTGGACTAGTGTAACTCCTTCATGCAATAAACTGAAAAGAGCCATGCTGTCTAGTCTGGAAATCCCTCATTTAAACAGGTCAAACAGTAGCCCCGGCAGTGTCCAGTCTGAAACAAAGCAATAACTATGTTTCAGCCAAGCCCAGAGCCCCAAGTTCATAGGCTATGTCTGCCCAGAAGCTCCTTGGCTCTCCCCCTACAGAATCCCCTGCCCTAGGAGAATGTCACCACTTGAACAGCCCAGGTGAACAAGAGAATGGGTAACACCACAGTAGCTATGCCACTAGAGGGAATCTCTACTAAGAGCTCCTGGTGTCTGACCAGGTAGGCAGAATTCAGAAATGGCCATCTTTCCCCAGGGGTCATGGACATGTGGCTTGCCACCAGGGTAATATTTTTAGCCAGGCATATTGCAAGGGATGTTGGAAGAACTGAAGGGTGGGGCCAGCCTCGTATCAATTAAACTTATGACAAGGGAACAGATACCAAACTGATGCCATCGGTCATGTGGCTAGCTGTATGTTTCAACTCAGTGGTAGCAGCTACCCAGTGCCATGTGAAGGAACAAACTGGTTTTTTGGTTTTCTTTTCCCTTACAGTTTTAATGTTATGTAATGTATTTAAACCCTTATTTAAATAAAACTTGTTTTCAGAAAAAAAAAAGAGTCTGGGTGATAGGAGAGACATACAACTGTGCCCTAGGGCAAACCATTTCCCCTTCTGCATAAAATGTTAAGAGTCCTCTTTTGTCTTACCTACCTAAAAAGATGCATGGCACTGGTGACTATCGAAGGGCCTCTCCTCCTACTCGTGGACAAAGCATACTACTCTGGATGTCATTTGCCACCCTGTGCCCATGAGGTGCTGCAATGGCTGATCCTAATGGAGTTTGGTTAAGTGCTTGACCTAAGAGCAAATACTCTGAAACTGAGACCAACTGAGTTAACACCCAATAAAGATCGTTTAGTTCAAAGTGAAATCCATGTCACATCTAAAACAAGAATGGTTGAGAGCATCAAAAACCAGGGACCCGACAGATTAAAATTAACGAATCTAGCACGGGAAAGAGACCAACAGGTGCACACCAGTGTTTCCAGAGCTTTAACACGAATAATCCCTTAATTAATTCACAATGGATTTGTGTTATTATTCTGGCTGCATAGTACTTAAATTCCTTCTGATGTATGTCAGTCGCTTCCCATATTCTGGATGTTGGAAAACACAAACTATCAGCCTACAAACTGAAAATGTTTCTGTCATAGCAATGCTGTTAGCTACAGCATGAACATGTCTCATCGGCCATTTCCACAAGGGATTTTGATTTTGGAGCTAGTGGCACGCATGCATGCACACGCGCATGCACGTGCACACGCACACAAGTTGAACAGTATAAAGAACCACTACAAATGCCAGTATCCAGGCCAAATTCAGAAATAGCCACGATGCCCTTTACCAGAAAGCTCAAAAGTGTGAGCTTACTAGAGATTTCCTTTTAATGGTTTCCTTTTGTCCCTGCCCACTTCAGCTGGGTTCTCCTAGACAGTCTGTGAGCTACATGATATTCTCTTTTCTTCACTCATGATTTCCCTTGTCTTCATTGTCATCACCATAGTCACCTGCCTGCCTGCCCTCCCTCCTTCCTTCTTTCCACTGAAAATGGGGTTCTGCTGCTATTTGGAATATCCCTACTGACACTCCAGTGTGATGTTTTTGCTTTACGTTTACTTCACATGAACTAAAAAATATCCTGGTTAATATCTCAGACACTTATGTTCAAAGAATAATACTGGACAGAGGATAAAAGCATTCTTCAACTGAAAAGTGACAATTCATACAATCAACTAATAGGTTATTGTTCTAGTTAACAAATATCTTTTATGAGTTTAAGAAAAGTAGGACTGTCCCCAAGGGAATATCCTTGAGTGTTCAAAGAGAACCTAACCAATATTTACAACACTAAGGACAAAAATCTGGGCTGTGAAGACTCAGAAGGGTAACCCTAAGAATCCTTCCCCACAGAAGGCCAGCACTAGGCATTCCCAGGCCATAGTCCAGAGGCACACTCTCACTAACCAGAGAGTCTCTCTATGAGGCTTGACCTTCTTAAATACCTCTGTCTTGTCTCTCACTGTATTCGGTCATTAAAGAGTAAATTCAACATCTTTTCTCATTCATTGCTTGAAGGCAAAATAATTTAGTAAGATCTGGCTTTCCAGTTCTACTAAGTTGAGAGGAGGGGGAAGAGATACTAAAATTAGACATTAATTATTCCATTTCATAACTGTTCCATGTCATACTGTTAGTAACAATTGAGCAACTATTAGCTAAGTCTAGAAAAATGAACAGTAACTTAAACGTGTGTTGATCATGTAGATATGTTACTATGTTTTACAGCCTATAAGAGTTAATCTTGAAGACCAGAATATAATAAGGCTATCGCCTTGGATGACTTGAATCCTAATCCCTAGAGCGCTAGGAACTTCTGGACAGAAAATTCCATTTTATGGGGATGATTATAAAACTTCATTAATCATATATTTGCCTGTAAATAGCTTTGTGAGAGAGATTTTCTTTCTTCTTTTTTAGTTTTTTGTTTTGTTTGTTTTATATCCCAGACTGGCATTGAACTCCTGATAACTTGCCTCTATCTCCCAAGTGGCAAGGATTACCTACAAGTACATCATACACATCTTAATTAAACAGCATTAATGTAACCAGAAATATAGAATGAAAATTAACTGTCTTTGAGAAACACTTTTGTACAGTCAATTTTAGCCATTTAGCCAATGCATAATGTCCTTGTCCCTGCTCTCTTACAGAACATTGTTAACTATAAGTCCTTAAAATGAATTATTGGCCAGTCAAAAAATCTTTGGTGATAAGAGGGCCTTGGATCATTGTGTGAATATGCAATGTCACTCTGAATAAAACTTCCTCCACGTAGCACTACTATGTTTCAAGACCTTCTAAAACATCAGGGAAAACTACCACTCTGGAATGGAAAACTTGAACTCATCTAGCAAGTATTAAAGTTACTAGATAAGGCAATAAGATGACTGAGCAGATAAGGAAGCATGCTGCTAAGCTTGGCAACCTGAATTTCATCCCCAGGACCCACATAGCAGAAGGACCCCCAGAGAACTGATTCCCACAAGTTGTCTTTTGACTACCATACATGTACTGTGGAACATTCACACACACCACATCACACACACTAAGTAAATATGTAAATGCAATTTTAAAAATCTAATACAAAATTTAAACAAGGTTAGCAAAGATGGTCAATATGAATTTCAGAAGAGAAAGGCAGCATGAGGATTTCATAAATTACATCTGGCCAGTATTCTATAACACAGTGGTTCTCAGCCTGGCTGCAGATTTGAATCATCTGAGTGGTTCTTCCAAATGCCAGACCTTTAGAGGATGAGATTCCAATATGCAGCCAAAGCTGGAAACAAGGATCCTTACTGGAGCATTGCTGAATGTCAGTGGGATGGGTAACCTGTAAGGAAACATTCAATCAAACAATATGTAGCAGAAGTGCTTGGGTCCAGCTCCTACCATAAGGAAGAAGGGCTCCTCCTTTACCTGTAATATTACCTGTATTACATGTTATTCACGGCTTCCTGTAAACTGAAAGATAACTAGGTTTATGGAAGGATTTTATACAAGGTCAGCAGTAACTTTACTAGAAATATTACAAAAGATCTTACTCTTGTCATTAAGCATCTTTCATCAAAAGAATTGAATCTGCTAGAATCTCTGTAGTCTAAGATTTGGAAATAGAAAATTGATGTGGGAGTGTCATATATCAATCTGTTGATTTCATTGGTTAAGCAA